>NC_091196.1:36892500-37185638 GCF_040958095.1 Procambarus clarkii | reverse complement strand
TGAAACGTCGATATATGCAATAAAAAACGAACTTCTCCCCTTTTCAATATCTTACTCAGTATTTTAACGAGAAACAAATAGATGATTGAAAATGAAGTATTTAAGACTAATTTCTAATCAATTATGTGTTTGCATCATTTTTATCGTATATTTAATGAATTAATAACAATAAACGGAAAATTCACAAAAACGTGAAAAAATAGCAAAATATTGCCTAATTCGATGATATTTTGTTTAAATCACATAAAGGAAAAGGGGATGATTAACGTCAAAATATTGCTAAATTCGATGATTTTTAGTATAAAACAAAATGCAAGAAACTTGCTTAAAAATGCAAAATTTGCGAAATTCTGAGATATGAAGGCCAAATCACTCACCGTGAGAAAACATGAAGTAGTATCGAAATATTGGTAAAAACGAATATATTTACGTAAAATCACACTACATAAAAAACGTGAAAAAAGTCACTATTTTACCATATTTGAGGATTTTAACTTCGAATCATAAAGCGAGATTTCGTATTATTTAGATCCAAGAAAAGACATATGACAATGTTGTTTCCAATACAAATGATATAAATCAATGTGTTTTCATTAGAATTAACTAAAATGTTAATGATTTTCCGTTTATATTACCGATGGAAGATGTACACGTAAAACCGCTCTATTCCGGCTGAAACGTCGATATATGCAATAAAACCGAACTTCTGCCCTTTTCAATATCTTACTCAGTATTTTAACGAGAAACAAATAAATGATTGAAAATGAAATATTTTAAGGTTAATTTCTAATCAATTATGTGTTTGCATCATTTTTATCGTATATTTATTGAATAAATAACAATAAACTGAAAATTCTCAAAAACGTGGAAAAACGGCAAAATATTGCCTAATTCGATGATATTTTGTTTAAATCACATAAAGGAAATGGGGATGATAAACGTCAAAATATTGATAAATTCGATGATTTTTAGTACGAAACAAAATGCAAGAAACTTTCTTAAAAATGCAAAATGTGCGAAATTCTGAGATATGAAGGCCAAATCACCTATCGTAGGAAAATATGAAGTAGTATCGAAATATTGGTTAAAACGAATAAATTTATGTAAAATCACACTTCATAAAAAACGTAAAAAAAAGTCACTATTTTACCAAATTTGTGGGTTTTAACTTCAAATCATAGAGCGAGGTTTCGTATTATTTAGATCCAAGAAAAGACATATGACAATGTTGTTTCAAATACAAATGATAAAAATCAATGTGTTTTCATTAGAATTAGAAATTACTCTCAAAAGTGTGATGCAGAGGCTTAAGAGAGGGATGCAGAGGCTCAAGAGAGTGATGCAGAGGCTTATGAGAGGGATCCAGAGGCTCATGAGAGTGATGCAGAGGATCAAGAAAAGGAAGCAGAGGCTTAAGAGAGTGATGCAGAGGCCAAAGAGAGTGAGGCAGAGGCTTAAGAGGCTGAAGCAGAGTGTTGTGCAGAGGCTGAAGAGAGTGTTGCAGAGGCTCAAGAGAGTGATGCAGAGGCCGAAGAGAGTGATGCAGAGGCTCAAGAGAGTGATGCAGAGGCTAAAAAGAGTTATGCAGAGACTAATATGCATCCTGCATATTCTCTCCTGCATCCCTCTCTTGAGCCTCTGCATCACTCTCAAGAGCCTCTGCATTCCTCTCTTGTGCCTCTGCATCCCCTCACTTGAGCCTCTGCTTCCCTCTCTTAAGCCTGGAAGATGGTTACTGTGATGAAGACTGTGTATAGTGAAGATGGTTACTGTGATGATATACTACAGGTATACTACCGGACCCAGGTATACTACAGGTCCCAGAGTGAGTGTCAGGTATACTACAGGACCCAGAGTGAGTGTCACTTATACTACAGTACCCAGAGTGAGTGTCAGGTATACTACAGTACCCAGAGTGAGTGTCAGGTATACTACAGTACCCGGAGGGAGTGTACTCCCTCTTCAGGTACTCCACTTGTTACTGTTCGCCAGTCCGACTTCTCGCCCCTTACCATTACCCTCTGGCTCCTTCCTGTTAGGTAGTTCTTCACCTATACTAGGGCCTTTCCGCATGCTCCTGCCTGCCTCTCAAGTTTGTATAGCAGTCTCATGTGCGGTACTGTATGTGTGTGTGTGTGTGTGTGTGTGTGTGTGTGTGTGTGTGTGTGTGTGTGTGTGTGTGTGTGTGTGTGTGTGTGTGTGTGTGTGTGTGTGTGTGTGTAATATACATTAAACAAGATGGAGTATCCTGTGTTCGGGTGATGGAGGTCAAATCTTCACTACACACAGTCTTCATTACTGTAACCATTTTCACTATACACTGTCTTCATCACAGTAACCATCTTCATCACAGTAACCATCTTCACTATACACAGTTTCATCACAGTAACCCTCTTCACTACACACTGTCTTCATCACAGTAACCATCTTCACTATACACAGTCTTCATCACTTTAACCATCTTCACTATACACAGTCTTCATCACAGTAACTATCTTCACTACACACAGTCTTCATCACAGTAACTATCTTCACTACACACAGTCTTCATCACAGTAACCATCTTAACTATACACAGCCTTCATCACAGTAACCATCTTCACTATACACAGTCTTCATCACAGTAACCATCTTCACTACACACTGTCTTCATCACAGTAACCATCTTCACTACACACAGTCTTCATCACAGTAACTATCTTCACTACACACAGTCTTCATCACAGTAACAATCTTCACTATACACGGCCTTCATCACAGTAACCATCTTCACTATACACTGTCTTCATCACAGTAACCATCTTCACTATACACAGTCTTCATCACAGTAACCATCTTCACTACACACAGTCTTCATCACAGTAACCATCTTCACTATACACTGTCTTCATCACAGTAACCATCTTCACTACACACAGTCTTCACCACTGTAACCATCTTCACTATACACAGTCTTCATCACAGCAACCATCTTCACTATATACTGTCGTCATCACAGTAACCATCTTCACTACACTTCCTGACACTCACTCTGGGTACTGTAGTATACCTGACACTCACTCTTGGTACTGTAGTATACCTGACACTCACTCTAGGTCCTGTAATATACCTGACACTCACTCTGGGTCCTGTAGTATACCTGACACTCACTCTGGGTACTGTAGTATACCTGACACACACTCTGGGTAATGTAGTATACCTGAAACTCACTCTGGGTAATGTAGTATACCTGACACTCTGGGTACTGTAGTATACCTGACACTCCCTCAAGGTACCGGAGTATACCTGACACTCTGGGTATTGTAGTATACCTAACACTCCCTCCGGGTACTGTAGTATACCTGACACTCACTTTGGGTACTGTAGTATACCTGACACTCACTCTGGGTACTGTAGTATACCTGACACTCACTCTGTGTCCTGTAGTATACCTGACACTCACTCTGGGTCCTGTAGTATACCTGACACTCACTCTGGGTACTGTAGTATACATGACACTCTGGGTCCTGTAGTATACCTGACACTCACTCTGGGTACTGTAGTATACCTGACACTCACTCTGGGTACTGTAGTATACCTGACACTCACTCTGGGTCCTGTAGTATACCTGACACTCATTCTGGGTACTGTAGTATACCTGATACTCACTCTAGGTCCTGTAGTATACCTGACACTGACTCTGGGTACTGTAGTATACCTGACACTCTTGGTACTGTAGTATACCTGACACTCACTCTGGGTCCAGTAGCATACCTGAAACTCACTCTGGGTACTGTAGTATACCTGACACTCTGGGTACTGTAGCATACCTGACACTCACTCTGGGTACTGCAGTATACCTGACACTCTGGGTACTGTAGTATACCTGACACCCACTCTGGGTCTTGTAGTATACCTGACACTCACTCTGGGTTCTGTAGTATACCAGACACTCACTCTGGGTCCTGCAGTATACCTGACACTCTGGGTACTGTAGCATACCTGACACTCACTCTGGGTACTGTAGTATACCTGACACTCTGGGTACTGTAGCATACCTGACACTCACTCTGGGTACTGTAGTATACCTGACACTCTGGGTACTATAGTATACCTGACACTCACTCTGGGTCCAGTAGCATACCTGAAACTCACTCTGGGTACTGTAGTATACCTGACACTCTGGGTACTGTAGTATACCTGACACTCACTCTCGGTACTGTAGTATACCTGACACTCACTCTGGGTACTGTAGTATACCTGACACTCTGGGTACTGTAGTATACCTGACACTCTGGGTACTGTAGTATACCTGACACTCTGGGTACTGTAGTATACCTGACACTCTGGGTACTGTAGTATACCTGACACTCTGGGTACGGTAGTATACCTGACACTCTGGGTACTGTAGTATACCTGACACTCTGGGTACTGTAGTATACCTGACACTCTGGGTACTGTAGTATACCTGACACTCTGGGTACTGCAGTATACCTGACCTGAGCTTCCGCACAGGTCTTGACGTCATTAACTGTACTTCGCTCCATCACCCTCTCCTCCCTCTCACTAGCTTCCCTCACCTCCCTTTCACTAGCTTCCCTCACCTCCCTCTCACTAGCTTCCCTCACCTCCCTCTCTTTGCCTTCCATCGCGTCCCTCCGACTAGCTCTTTTCACTACCTACTATCACCACCACCTCCCCTTCACTATAACCATCACCACTATCACCACCACCAACAGTATCACCATCACTTCCACAACCACCACCATCACTACCTTCACCACCATCATCACCCTCACTACCACCACCACCACCATCACCACCTCCACCATAACCACCATCATCACTCCCACAACCACCATCACCATCTCCACCACTATCATCACCTCCACAATGACCACCATTATCACCATCAACACCACTATCATCACCATCACCTCCTCCTCCATAACCACCATCATCACAATGACCACTATCATCACCATCACCTCCTCCACCATAACCACCATCATCACAATGACCACCATCATCACCATCAACACCACTATCATCACCATCACCACCTCTACCATAACCACTATCATCACAATGACCACTATCATCACCATCACCACCTCCACCATAACCCCAACTACCACCATCACCATCTCCACCACTATCATCACCTCCACAATGACCACTATCATCACCATCATCACCATCAACACCACTATCATCACCATCACCTCCACCATAACCACCATCATCACCATCAACCATCACCACCACTATCACTATCACCACCTCCACCATAACCACCATCATCACAATGACCACCATCAACATCACTATCATCACCATCACCACCTCCACCATAACCACCATCATCACAATGACCACTATCATCACCATCACCACCACTATCACTATCACCATAACCACCATCATCTCAATGGCCACTATCATCACCACTATCATCACCATCACCTCCTCCACCATCATCACAATGACCACCATCATCACCATCAACACCACTATCATCACCATCACCACCTTCACCATAACCACCATCATCACATTGACCACCATCATCACCATCAACACCACTATCATCACCATCACCACCTCCACCATAACCACCATCATCACAATGACCACTATCATCACCATCACCACCTCCACCATAACCTCCATCATCACAATGACCACCATCATCACCACTATCATCACCATCACCATCTCCACCATAACCACCATCATCACAATGACCACCATCATCACCATCAACACCACTATCATCACCACCACTATCACCATCTCCTCCACCATAACCACCATCATCACAATGACCACCATCATCAACACCACTATCATCACCATCACCACCTCCACCATTACCACCATCATCACAATGACCACCATCATCAACACCACCACCTCCACCATAACCACCATCATCCCAATGACCATCATCAACACCAACACAACTAACACCACTACTCTCACCTATACCCTCTACCATGACTGGTCAGTATTAATATATAACCAGTTAACTATTTTATTTGTTATCTAGGATATAATTATGGCTGGACAAGTTGGGTGTGCGTGGTAGGTTACACCAGACCGGCATCATGAGCAGTGTTCCTGTCACAAGCTCCTCCTCCCTCTCCTCTCCCTCCTCCATCGACATCAACTATGCCAAGGACATGAGGAGGATCGCAAAGGCACAGGCTACTATGACCGCAAAAATGGGAGAGAAGATGGTGATCAAAAACGCAATGAGGAAGTTACCCAAGCATAGAGCTGAGGCTGTGAAGCGAGCTGTTGCTGCCGAAGAGAGATTTAAGCGTGAGGCAGCAGCATACCTCAATAATGAGGAGGTTCCCCCCCGCCACAACCCACCTCCCGCCCGCGCCCTCTACTCCTTCTGAGGAGAAAGATGTGTTATTGTTGTGTTGTGTATAGTAGCAGCTAGCCGTCACTTCCCTGGGGTTAGGGAGTTGTGCCCGGCGTGTCCAGTTAACTGCTCTTTGTATAAATGTTAAATGTTTCTTGAGTACGTAATAATAAAGTGTGTGTGTGTGTGTGAGTACTCACGTATTTGTGCCTGCTGGATCGAGCTCTAGCTCATGGACCCCTCATTTCTAGCCGATGATTGTCTAATGCAATGACTCTCAGCCTATTTCCTTATAAGAACACTGTTTTTCCCAAAAACGGTGGGTTTTCTGAGGGGAAGAGAAAACGTACGTCTGGAAGCTGATTGTAACCGCCCCAAGCTGCGCGCGCAACGAGCCGAGGTTATATAAACTCGGACGCAGACTGCGTGGCCCTCTTCCCGACAAGCCAACAGCTGCTCTCTTACAAAACGCTGCTCACTGCTGCTCAGCGAGTCGTAAACACAGAAGTTTAGCATGCTCAACTGTTCCCCCAGCATGGACCCTACACCAGTTCCTATCAACAACGACTCGGAGCAACCCGTCAGGGGCCTCCTGCCCTTCTCAACATTTAAGGTAGTGTTTGTGTTGTTGGCGCGCCGGACCAGTGTTTGTGTTGTTGGCGCGCCTGACCAGTGTTTGTCTGTGTTGGCGCGCGCGCCCCTGAAGCACGCCTGTTGGTTCAGCCTTGGTGACCAAATGCAGGTGCAGTGGACCTAGAGGGGGAGGTGACCCTCGGTGTTATAGGGCACTGGTTTTTCTCCAGTAGGTGGCTGTTATTTGAAGCACAATCGGGAGGAGGCCTGTCCACCCCCCCATCACGATATGTGATTTGGCCTTCATATCTCAGAATTTCGCATAATATTGCATTTTAAGCAAGTTTTTTTGCATTTTGTTTCGTACTAAACATCATCGAATTTAGCAATATTTTGACGTTTATCATCCCCTTTTCCATTATGTGATTTAATCAAAATATCATCGAATTAGGCAATATTTTGCCGTTTTTCCACGTTTTTCTGAATTTTCAGTTTATTGTTATTAATTCATTAAATATACAATAAAAATGATGCAAACACATAATTGATTAGAAATTAACCTTAAACACTTAATTTTCAATCAACTATTTGTTTCTCGTTAAAATACCGAGCCGAGGTTATATAAACTCGGACGCAGACTGCGTGGCCCTCTTCCGACAAGCCAACAGCTGCTCTCTTACAAAACGCTGCTCACTGCTGCTCAGATAATAACTTGATTAGATAATAACCTTAAATACTTCATTTTCAATCATCTATTTGTTTCTCGTTAAAATACTGAGTAGGATATTGAAAAGGGGAGAAGTTCGGTTTTTATTGCATATATCGATTTTTCAGCCGGAATAGAGCGGTTTTTCGTGTACATCTTCCATCGGTAATATAAACGGAAAATCAGGAACATTTTAGTTAATTCTAATGAAAACACATTGATTTTTATCATTTGTATTCGAAACAACATTGTCATATATCTTTTCTTGGATCTAAATAATACGAAACCCCGCTTTATGATTCGAAGTTAAAATCCTCAAATTTGGTATAATAGTGACTTTTTTTACGTTTTTCATATAATTTGATAGTACGTAAATATATTCGTTTTTACCAATATTTCGATACTATTTCAAATAGTATCACGATAAGTGATTTGGCCTTCAAATCTCAGAATTTCGCATAATATTGCATTTTAAGCAAGTTTTCTTGCATTTTGTTTCGTACGAAAAATCATCGAATTTAGCAATATTTTCACGTTTATCATCTCCTTTTCCTTTATGTGATTTAAACAAAATATCATCGAATTTGGCAAGATTTTACCGTTTTTCAACGTTTATATGAAATTTTCCGTTTATTGTTATTAATTCAATAAATATACGACAAAAATGATGCAAACACATAATTGATCACAAATTAACTTTAAATACTTCATTTTCAATCAACTATTTGTTTCTCACTAAAATACTGAGTAAGATATTGAAAAGGGGAGAAGTTATTTTTATTGCATATATCGACGTTTCAGCCGGATTAGAGCGGTTTTACGTGTACATCTTCCATCGGTAATTTTATATCTAATCAATTATGTGTTTTCATCATTTTTATCGTATATTTAATGAATTAATATCAATAAACGGAAAATTCACAAAAACGTGAAAAAACAGCAAAATATTGCCTAATTCAATGATATTTTGTTTAAATAACATAAAGGAAAAGGGGATGATGAACGTCAAAATATTGCTAAATTCGATGATTTTTAGTAAAAACAAAATGCAAGAAACTTGCTTAAAAATGCAAAATTTGCGAAATTCTGAGATATGAAGGCCAAATCACTCACCATGAGAAAACATGAAGTAGTATCGAAATATTGGTAAAAACGAATATATTTACGTAAAATTACACTACATAAAAACGTGAAAAAAGTCACTATTTTACCATATTTGAGGATTTTAACTTCAAATCATAGAGCGAGGTTTCGTATTATTTAGATCCAAGAAAAGACATATGACAATGTTGTTTCCAATACAAATGATAAAAATCAATGTGTTTTCATTAGAATTAATTAAAATGTTCCTGATTTTCCGTTTATATTACCGATGGAAGATGTATACGTAAAACCGCTCTAACCCGGCAGAAACGTCGACATATGCAATAAAAACAGAACTCCCCTTTTCAATATCTTACTCAGAATTTTAACGAGAAACAAAGAGTTGATTGAAAATGAGGTATTTAAGGTTAATTTCTTATCTATTATGTGTTTGCATAATTTTTATCGTATATTTAATGAATTAAACTAAACCCTACCTGAAAACTGCAGGTAGAGTTTGGGCAAAATGTGGCCTATTGCCGCTCTCCGTAATTGGCATATTTTCGGTATAAAAATTCGTAATTTCATATTGCGAATACGTGCTGAGAGCCAGAATTTGGCTCCAAAATATGGCTCAAGCGTTGAATTTGGGATGTTTGGGATATTTTGAAAACTGCAAGGAGGGTTTGGGCAAAATGTGATCCATCGCCGCTTTCAGTAATTGACATTTTTTCCGGTATAAAAGTCGTAATTTCAAACTACGAATACATGCAGAGAACCAGAATTTGGCTCCAAAATATAACTCAAGCGTCGAATTTGGGATGTTTGCTATATTTTGAAAACTGCAGGGAGGGTTCGGGCAAAATGTGATCCATCGCCGCTCTCAGTAAATGGCATATTTTCGGTATAAAAAGACGTAATTTCAAACGGCGAGTACGTGCAGAGAGCCCGAATTTGGTTACAAAATATGGCACAAGGGTCGAATTTGGGATGTTTGAGATAATTTGGAAACTGCTGAGAGGGTTTCGGCAAAATGTGATCCATCGCCGTTTTCAGTAATTGGCTTATTTTCGGTATAAAAAGTCGTAATTTCAAACTGCGAATACGCGCAGAAAGCTAGAATTTGGCTCCAAAATATGGCTCAAAGGTCGAATTAGGGATGTTTGGGATATTTTGCAAATTGCAGAGGGGTATGGGCAAAATGTGACCCATCGCTTCTTTCAGTAATTGGCATATTTTCAAGCGTCAAATTTGGGATGTTTGGGATAAAAATTCGTAATTTCAAACTGCGAATACGTGCAGAGAGCCAGAATTTGGCTCCAAAAACATTCTCAAGGGTCGAATTTGGGGTGTTTGGGATATTTTGAAAACTGCAAGGAGGGGGTTTCGGCTAAATGTGACCTATCGCCGATCTCAGTAATTGGCATATTTTAGGTATAAAAAGACGTAATTTTAAACTGCGAATATGTGCAGAGAGCCACAATTTGGCTTCAAAATTTCGCTCAAGGGTCGAATTTGCGATGTTTGGGATATTTTGAAAACTGCAGGTGGGTTTGGGCAAAATGTGACCCATCGCTGCTCTCAGTAATTGGCATATTCTCGGTATAAAATGTCGTAATTTCAAAGTGCGAATACGTGCAGAGAGCCAGAATTTGGCTCCAAAATAAGGCTCCAGGGTCGAATTTGGGATGTTTGGGATATTTTTAAAACTGCAGGGAGGGTTTGGGCCTAATGTGATCCATCGCCGCTTCCCGTAATTGACATATTTTCAGTATAAAAAGTCATAATTTCCAACTGCGAATACATGCTGAGAGCCAGAATTTGGCTATAATGTATGGCTCAAGGGTTGAATTTGGGATGTTTGGGATATTTGAAAACTGCAAGCGGGGTTTGGGCAAAATTTGACGCATCGTTGCTTTCAGTAATTGGCATATTTTCCGTATAAAAAGTCGTAATTTCAAACTGCAAATACGTGCAGAGAGCCAGAATTTGGCTCCAAAATAACGCTCCAGGGTAGAATTTGGGATGTTTGGTATATTTTGAAAACTGCAGGGGGGTTTGGGCAAAATGTGACCCATCGCCGCTCTCAGTAATTGGCATATTTACAGTATAAAATGACGTAATTTCAAAGTGCGAATACGTGCAGAAAGCTAGAATTTGGCTCCAAAATATGGCTCAAAGGTCGAATTTGGATGTTTGGGATATTTTGCAAACTGCAGGGGGGTTTGGGCAAAACGTGACCCATCGTTTCTTTCAGTAATTGGCATATTTTCAAGCGTCAAGTTTGGGATGATTGGGATAAAAAGTCGTAATTTCAAACAGCGAATACGTGCAGAGAGCCAGAATTTGGCTCCAAAAACATTCTCATGGGTCGAATTTGAGATGTTTGGGATATTTTGAAAACTGCAGGGGGGGGGGGTTTAGGTAAAATGTGACCTATCGCGGCTCTCAGTAATTGACATATTTTCGGCAAAAAATGTCGTAATTTCAAACTGCGAATAGGTGCAGAGAGCCAGAATTGGGCTCCAAAATATGGCTCAAGGGTTGTATTTGGGATGTTTGGGATATTTTGAAAACTAAATGGTGGGTTTGAGCAAAATGTGATCTATCGCTGCTTTCAGTAATTGGCATTTTTTCGGGATAAAAAGTCGTTATTTCAAGCTGTGAATACGAGCAGAAAGCCCGAATTTGGCTAGAAAATATGGCTCAAGTGTCGAATTTGGGATGCTTTGGATATTTTGAAAACTGCACGGAGGGTTTGGGCAAAATGTGATCCATCGCTGCTTTAAATAATTGATATATTTTCGGTATAAAAATTCCTAATTTAAAACTGCGAATACGTGCAGAGAGCCAGAACTTCGCTCCAAAATATGCCGCAAGGGTGGAATTTGGAATGTTTGCGATATTTTTAAAACTGCAAAAAGGGGTTTGGGCAAAATGTGATCCATTGCTGCTCTCCGTAATTGGCATATTTTCGGTATAAAAATTCGTAGCTTCAAACTGCAAATATGTGCAGAGAGCCAGAATTTAGCTCCAAAATATGGCTCAAGCGTTGAATTTGGGATGTTTAGTATATTTTGAAAATTGCAGGGAGGGTTTGTGCAGAATGTGATCCATCGCAGCTTTCAGTAATTGGCATATTTTCGGTATAAAAAGTCGTAATTTCTAACTGCGAATAGGTGCAGAGAGCCAGATTTTGGCTCCAAAATATGGCTCAAGCGTCGAATTGAGGATGTTTGAGATATTTTGAAAACTGCACAGAGGGTTTGGGCAAAATATGACCCATCGCCGCTTTCAGTAACTGGCATATTTTCGGTTTAAAAAGTTGTAATTTCAAAATGCGAATACGTGCAGAGAGCCAGAATTTGGGTCCAAAATATGCCTCAAGGGTCGAATTTGGGTTGCTTGGGATATTATGAAAACTGACTGGTGGGTTTGATCAAAATGTGAGCTATCGCCGCTTTCAGTAATAGACATATTTTCGGTATAAAAAGTCGTTATTTCAAACTGCGAAAACGTGCAGAAAGCCAGAATTTGGCTAGAAAATATGGTTCAAGGGTCTTATTTGGGAAGTTTTTCGATATTTTGAACACTGCACGGAGGGTTTGGGCAGAATGAGATCCATCGCCGCTCTAAGTAATTGGTATATTTTCGGTTTAAAAATTCGTAATTTCAAACTGCTAATACGTGCAGAGAGCCTGAATTTCGCTCCAAAATATGCCACAAGGGTGGAATTTGGGTTGTTTGCGACAGTTTGAAAACTGCAGGGGAAGGTTTTGGTAAAATGTGACCCATCGCTGCTCTCAGTAATTGGCATATTTTCGGCATAAAAAGACGTAATTTCAAACTGCGAATACGTGCAGAAAGCCTGAATTTGGCTCCAAAATATGGCTCAAGCTTCGAATTTGGGATGTTTGAGATATTTTGAAAACTGCAGGGGGGTGGGGGGTTTGGGCAAAATGTGACCTATCGCCGCTCTCAGTAATTGACATATTTTCGGTATAAAGATTCGTAATTTCAAACTGCGAATATGTGCAGAGAGCCAGAATTCAGCTCCAAAATAAGGCTCCAGGGTCGAATTTGGGATGTTTGGGATATTTTGAAAACTGGAGGGAGGGTTTGGGTAAAATGTGATCCATCGCCGCTCTCCGTAATTGGCATATTTTCGGTATAAAAATTCGAAATTTCAAGCTGCGAATCCACAATTTGGCTCCAAAATTTGGCTCAAGCGTCGAATTTGGGATGTTTGAGATGTTTTGAAAACTGCAGGGGGCTTAAGGCTTAAGAGCCTTAAGCTTAAGAGCTTAAGGCTTTTACGTGTACATCTTCCATTACCAATGGAAGATGTACACGTAAAACCGCTCTAATCCGGCTGAAACGTCGATATATGCAATAAAAAAAGAACTTCTCCCCTTTTCAATATCGTACTCAGTATTTTAACTAGAAACAACATACTCAGTTTTTTAACTAGAAACAAATAGTTGATTGAAAATAAAGTATTTAAGGTTAATTTCTAACCAATAATGTATTTGCATCATTTTTGTCGTATATATAAAGAATTAATACAATAAACTGAAAATTCACAACAACCTGGAAAAACGGCAAAATATTGCATAATTCGATGATATTTTGTGTAAATCATATAAAGAAAAAGGCGGACGATAAACGTCAAAATATTGCTAAATTCGGTGATTTTGAGTAAAAAAGAAAATGCAAGAAAACTTACCCAAAAATGCAATATTATGCGAAATTCTGAGATTTGAAAGCCAAATCACATATCGTGAGAAAACGTGAAGTAGTATCGAAATCATGGTACAAACGAATATATTTACGTAAACTCAATAAAAATATTCTGCACGTATTCGCAGTTTGAAATTACATTTTATACCGAAAATATGCCAATTACTGAGTGTGGCGATGGATCACATTTTGCCCAGGCCCTCCCTGCAGTTTTCAAATTATCCCAAGCATCCCAAATTCGACCCTTGAGCCATATTTTGGAGTCACATTCTGGCTCTCTGCTCGTATTCGCTGTTTGAAATTATGAATTTTTATACCGAAAATATGTTAATTACTGAGGGCAGCGATAGGTCACATTTTGCCTAAACCCCCTTTGCACTTTTCAAAATATCCCAAACATCCCATGTTCGACGCTTGAACCATATTTTGGAGCCAAATTCCGGCTCTCTGCACGTATTCGCAGTTTGAAATTACATCATTTTATAACGAAAACATGCCAATTACTTAGCGCAGCGATAGGTCACATTTTGCCCAAACCCCGCTGCAGTTTTCAAAACATCTCAAACATCCCAAATTCGACGCTTGAGCCAAATTTTGGAGCCAAATTGTGGCTCTCTGCCAATATTCGCAGCTTGAAATTTCGAATTTTTATACAGAAAATATGCCAATTACGGAGAGCGGCGATGGATCACATTTTGCCCAAACCCTCCCTCCAGTTTTCAAAATATCCCAAACATCCCAAATTCGACCCTGGAGCCTTATTTTGGAGCCAAATTCTGGCTCTCTGCACATATTCGCAGTTTGAAATTACGAATCTTTATACCGAAAATATGTCAATTACTGAGAGCGGCGATAGGTCACATTTTGCCCAAACCCCCCACCCCCCTGCATTTTTCAAAATATCCCAAACATCCCAAATTCGAAGCTTGAGCCATATTTTGGAGCCAAATTCTGGCTTTCTGCACGTATTCGCTGTTTGAAATTACGTCTTTTTATACCGAAAATATGCCAATTATTGAGAGCAGCGATGGGTCACATTTTGCCAAACCCCCCCCCCCCCCTGCAGTTTTCAAAAGGTCGCAAACAACCCAAATTCCACAATTGTGGCATATTTTGGAGCGAAATTCAGGCTCTCTGCACGTATTCGCAGTTTGAAATTACGAATTTTTATACCGAAAATATACCAATTACTTAGAGCGGCGATGGATCACATTCTGCCCAAACCCTCCGTGCAGTTTTCAAAACATCGAAAACATCCAAAATTAGACCCTTGAACCATATTTTCTAGCCAAATTCTGGCTTTCTGCACGTGTTCGCAGTTTGAAATAACGACATTTTTACCAAAAATATGTCTATTACTGAAAGCGGCGATAGCTCACATTTTGCCCAAACCCACCAGTCAGTTTTCATAAAATCCCAAGCATCCCAAATTCGACCCATGAGCCATATTTTGGAGCCAAATTCTGGCTCTCTGCACGTATTCGCATTTTGAAATTACAACTTTTTAAACCGAAAATATGCCAGTTACTGAAAGCGGCGATGGGTAACATTTTGCCCAAACCCTCTATGCAGTTTTCAAAATATCTCAATCATCCCCAATTCGAAGCTTGAGCCATATTTTGGAGCCAAATTCTGGCTCTCTGCGCCTATTCGCAGTTTGAAATTACGAGTTTTTATACCGAAAATATGCCAATTACTTAGAGCGGCGATGGATCACATTCTGCACAAACCTTCCCTGCAGTTTTCAAAATATCCCACACATCCCAAATTAAACGGTTGAGCCATATTTTGGAGCTAAATTCTGGCTCTCTGCACGTATTTGCAGTTTGAAGCTACGAATTTTTGTACCGAAAATTTGCCAATTACGGAGAGCAGCAATGGATCACATTTTGCCCAAACCCCTTTTTGCAGTTTTCAAAATATCGCAAACATCCCAAATTCCACCCTTGCGGCTTATTTTGGAGCGAAGTTCTGGCTCTCTGCACGTATTCGCAGTTTTAAATTAGGAATTTTTATACCGAAAATATACCAATTACTTAGAGCAGCGATGGATTACATTTTGCCCAAACCCTCCGTGCAGTTTTCAAAATATCCAAAACATCCCAAATTCGACACTTGAGCCATATTTTCTAGCCAAATTCGGGCTTTCTGCACGTATTCACAGTTTGAAATAAAGATGTTTTATCCCGAAAATATGCCAATTACTGAAAGCGGCGATAGATCACATTTTGCTCAAATCCACCATTCAGTTTTCAAAATATCCCAAACATCCCAAATACGACCCTTGAGCCATATTTTGGAGCCAAATTCTGGCTCTCTGCACCTATTCGCAGTTTGAAATTACGACATTTCATACCGAAAATATATCAATTACTGAGAGCAGCGATTGGTCACATTTTACCTAAACCCCCCCTGCAGTTTTCAAAATATCCCAAACATCCCAAATTTTGGCTCTCTGCACGTATTCGCAGTTTTAAATTAGGTATTTTTATACCGAAAATATGCTAATTACTTTGAGAGGCGATGGAGCACATTTTGCCCAAACCCTCCGTGCAGTTTTCAAAATATCCCAAACTTCCCAAATTCGACCCTGGAGCCTTATTTTGGAGCCAAGTTCTTGCTTTCTTCACGTATTCGCAGTTTGAAATAACGACTTTTTATACCGAAAATATGTCAATTACTGAAAGCTGCAATGGGTCACATTCTGCTCAAACCCCCTTGCAGTTTTCAAAATATCCCAAACATACCAAATTCGACCCTTGAGCCAATTTTTGGAGCCAAATTGTGGCTCTCTGCACATATTCGCATTTTGAAATTACGACTTTTTATACCGAAAATATGCCAATTACTGAGAGGGGCGGTAGGTCACATTTAGCCAAACCCCCCTCCTTGCAGTTTTCAAAATATCCCAAACATCCCAAATTCGACGCTTGAGAATGTTTTTGGAGCCAAATTTTGGCTCTCTGCACGTATTTGCTGTTTGAAATTACGACTTTTTATCCCAAACATCCCAAACTTGACGCTTGAAAATATGCCAATTACTGAAAGATGCGATGGGTCACGTTTTGCCCAAACCCCCCTGCAGTTTGCAAAATATCCCAAACATCCAAATTCGACCTTTGAGCCATATTTTGGAGCCAAATTCTAGCTTTCTGCACGTATTCGCAGTTTGAAATTACGACATTTTATACCGAAAATATGCCAATTACTAAGTGCAGCGATGGATCACATTTTGCCCAGGCCTTCCCTGCACTATGCAAAATATCCCAAACATCCCATATTCGACCCATGAGCTATATTTTGGAGCCAAATTCTGGCTCTCTGCACGTATTCGCATTTTGAAATTATGACTTTTTATACCGAAAATATGCCAATTACTGAGAGCAGCGATAGGTCACATTTAGCCGAAATCCCCTCCTTGCAGTTTTCAAAACTTCCCAAACATCCCAAATTCGATCCTTGAGAATGTTTTTGGAGCGAAATTTTGGCTCTCTGCACGTATTCGCTGTTTGAAATTACGACTTTTTATCCCAAACGTCCAAAACTTGACGCTTGAAAATATGCCAATTACTGAAAGAAACGATGGGTCACGTTTTGCCCAAACCCCCCTGCAGTTTGCAAAATATACCAAACATCCAAATTCGACCTTTGAGCCATATTTTGGAACCAAATTCTAGCTTTCTGCACGTATTCGCCCTTTGAAATTACGTCATTTTATACCGAAAATATGCCAATTACTGAGAGCGGCGATGGGTCACATTTTGCCCAAACCACCCTGCAGTTTTCAAAATATACCAAACATCCCAAATTCGACCCGGGAGCGTTATTTTGGGGCCAAATTCTGGCTCTCTGCACGTATTTGCAGTTTGAAATTACGACTTTTTATACGGAAAATATGCCAATTACTGAAAGCAGCGATGCGTCACATTTTGCCCAAACCCCGCTTGCAGTTTTCAAATATCCCAAACATCCCAAATTCGACTCTTGAGCCATACTTTATAGCCAAATTCTAGCTCTCTGCACGTATTCGCAGTTTGAAATTATGACATTTTATACTGAAAATATGTCAATTACGGAAAGCGGCGATGGATCACATTAGGCCCAAACCCTCCCTGCAGTTTTAAAAATATCCCAAACATCCCATATTCGACCCTGGAGCCTTATTTTGGAGCCAAATTCTGGCTCTCTTCACGTATTCGCAGTTTGAAATTACGACATTTTATACCGAAAATATGCCAATTACTGAGAGCGGCGATGGGTCACATTTTGCCCAAACCCACCTGAAGTTTTCAAAACATCCCAAACATCGCAAATTCGACCCTTGAGCGAAATTTTGGAGCGAGGCTGAAGAGAGGGAAGCAGAGGCTCAAGAGAGGGATGCAGAGGCACAAGAAAATGATGAAGAGGCTCAAGAGAGTGCTGCTGAGGCTCAAGAGAGGGATGCTGAGGCTCCAGAGAGTGATGCAGAGGCTCCAGAGAGTGATGCAGAGGCTGAAGTGAGAGATGCAGAGGCTTAAGAGAGTGACACAGAGGCTCAAGAGTGATGCAGAGGCTCAAGAGAATGATGTAGAGGCTTAAGAGAGGGATGCAGAGGCTCAAGAGAATGATGCAGAGGCTCATGAGAGTGATGCAAACGATCAAGATAGGAATGCAGAGGCTTAAGAGAGTGATGCAGAGGCTCAAGAGTCGGATGTAGAGGCTCAAGAGAGTAAGGCAGAAGCTCAAGAGAGTGATGCAGAGGCTTAAGAAGGTGATGCACAGGCTGAAGAGAGTGATGCAGAGGCTCAAAAGAGTGATGTAGAGGCTCAAGAGAGTGATGCAGAGGCTCAGGAGAGTGATGCAGAGGCTTAAGAGAGTGATGCAGAGGCTGAAGAGAGTGATGCAGATGGTCTAGAGAGTGATGCAGAGGCTCAAGAGAGTGATGCAGAGGCTCAAGAGAGTGATGCAGAGGATCATGAGCGTGATGCAGAGGCTCGAGAGAGTAATGCAGAGGCCTCAAGAGAGGGATTCAGAGGCTTAAGAGAGGGATGTAGAGGCTCAAGAGAGTAATGCAGAGGCTCAAGAGAGTGATGCAGAGGCTCAAGAGAGGGATGCAGAGGCTAAAGAGAGTGATGCAGAGGCTGAAGAGAGTGATGCAGAGGCTCAAAAGAGGAATGCAGAGGCTCAAGAGAGTGATTGAGAGGCTTTCGAGAGTGATGCAGAGACTTAAGAGAGTGATGCAGAGGCGTAAGAGAGGGATGCAGAGGCTCAAGAGAGGGATGCAGAGGGTCAAGATAGGGATGCAGGAGCTCACGAGAGTGATGCAGATGCTCAAGAGAGTGATTCTGAGGCTTGCGAGAGTGATGCAGAGGCTTAAGAGAGTGATGCAGAGGCTTAAGAGAAGGGTGCAGAGGCTCAAGAGAGGGATGCAGAGGCTCAAGAGAGGGATGCAGAGGATCAAGAGAGGGATGCAGAGGATCAAGTGAGGGATGCAGAGGCACAAGAGAAAGATGAAGAGGCTCAAGAGAGGGATGCAGAGGCTAAAGAGAGTGATGCAGAGGCTCAAGAGAGTTCTGCAGAGGCTCAAGAGAGTGATGCATAGGCTTACGAGAGTGATGCAGATGATCAAGAGATGGATGCAGAGGCTTAAGAGAGTGATGCAGAGGCTGAAGACAGTGTTGCGGAGGCGTAGGAGAGGGATGCAGAGGGTCAAGAGAGTGATGCAGAGGCTCAAGAGAGTGATGCATAGGCTCAAGAGAGTGATGCAGTGGCTTAAGAGAGGGATGCAGAGGCTCAAGAGAGGGATGCAGAGGCTCAAGAGAGGGATGCAGAGGCTCAAGAGAGGGAAGCAGAGGCTCAAGTGAGGGTATGCAGAGGCACATGAGAGGAATGCAGAGGCTCTTGAGAGTGATGCAGAGGCTCAAGAGTGGGATGCATAGGCTTAAGATAGTGATGCAAAGGCTCAAGAGATTGATGCAGGATTTCAAGAGAGGGATGCAGAGGCTCAAGAGAGTGATGCAGAGGCTTAGGAGAGGGATGCAGCGGTTCAAGAGAGTGAAGCAGAGGCTTAAGAGAGGGATGCAGAGGCACAAGATAATGATGAAGAGGCTCAAGAGAGTGCTGCTGCGGCTCAAGAGAGGGGTGCTGAGGCTCCAGAGAGGGATGCAGAGGCTCCATAGAGTGATGCAGAGGCTGAAGTTAGAGATGCAGAGGCTTAAGAGAGTGACACAGAGGCTCAAGAGAGTGATGCAGTCTCAAGAGAGGAATGCAGATGCTCAGGAGAGTGATTAAGAGGCTTACGAGAGTGATGCAGAGACATAAGAGAGTGATGCAGAGGCGTAAGAAAGGGATGCAGAGGCTCAAGAGAGGGATGCAGAGGCTCAAGATAGGGATGCAGGAGCTCAAGAGAGTGATGCCGAGGCACACGAGAGTGATTCAGAGGCTTACGAGAGTGATGTAGATGATCAAGAGAGGGATGCAGAGGCTTAAGAGAGGGATGCATAGGCTTGGGAGAATGATGTAGAGGCTTATGAGAGGGATGCAGAGGCTCAAGAGAATGATGCAGTGGCTCAAGAGAGTGACGCAAATGATCAAGAGAGGGATGCAGAGGCATAAGAGAGTCATGCAGAGGCTCAAGAGAGTGATGTAGAGGCTTAAGAGAATGATGCAGAGGCTCAAGAGAGTGATGCAGAGGCTTAAGAGAGTGATGCAGAGGCTTAAGATTGAGATGCAGAGGCTCAAGAGAGGGATGCAGAGGCTCAAGAGAGGGGATGCAGAGGCACAAGAGAGGGATGCAGAGGCTCGTGAGAGTGATGCAGAGGCTTAAGAGAGGGATGAATAGGCTTGGGAGAGTGATGCAAAGGCTCACGAGAGGGATGCAGAGGCTCTAGAGAATGATGAAGAGGCTAAGGGAGTGATGTAGAGGCTCAAGAGAGGGATGCTGAGGCTCCAGAGAGGGATGCAGAGGCTCCAGAGAGTTATGCAGAGGCTGAAGAGAGTGATGAAGAGGCTCAAGAGAGTGATGCAGAGGCTTAAGAGAGTGACTCAGAAGCTCAAGAGAGTTATGCAGAGGCTCAAGAGAATGATGTAGAGGCTTAAGAGAGGGATGCAGAGGCTCAAGAGAGTGATGCAGAGGCTTAAGAGAGTGATGCAGAGGCTTAAGATTGAGATGCAGAGGCTCAAGAGAGGGATGCAGAGGCTCAAGAGAGGGGATGCAGAGGCACAAGAGAGGGATGCAAAGGCTCGTGAGAGTGATGCAGAGGCTCAAGAGAGGGATGCATAGGCTTGGGAGAGTGATGCAAAGGCTCACGAGAGGGATGCAGAGGCTCAAGAGAATGATGAAGAGGCTAAAGGGAGTGTTGTAGAGGCTCATTAGAGGGATGATGAGGCTCCAGAGAGGGATGCAGAGGCTCCAGAGAGTTATGCAGAGGCTGAAGAGAGTGATGTAGAGGCTCAAGAGAGTGATGCAGAGGCTTAAGAGAGTGACTCAGAAGCTCAAGAGAGTTATGCAGAGGCTCAAGAGAATGATGTAGAGGATTAAGAGAGGGATGCAGAGGCTCAAGAGAATGATGCAGAGGCTCAAGGGAGTGATACAGAGGCTTAAGAGAGTGAAGCAGAGGCTGAAGAGAGTGATGCAGAGGCTTAAGAGAGTGATGCAGACGACAAAGAGAGGGAATCAGAGGCTTAAGAGAGTGATGCAGAGGCTTACTAGAGTGTTGCAGAGGCTCAACAGAGGGATACAGAGGCTCATGAGAGTGATGCAGAGGCTCAAGAGAGTTATGCAGAGGCTCATGAGAGTGATGCAGAGGTTAGGAGAATGATGCAGAGGCTCAAGAGAGTGATGCAGAGGCTTAAGAGAGTGATGCACAGGATTAAGAGAGGGATGCAGAGGCTCAAGAGAGGGATGCAAAGGCTCAAGAGAGGGGATGCAGAGGCACAAGAGAGGGATGCAGAGGCTCGTGGGAGTGATCCAGAGGCTCAAGAGCGGGATGCATAGGCTTGGGAGAGTGATGCAAATGCTCACGAGAGGGATGCAGAGGCTCATGAGAGGGACGCAGGAGTTCAAGAGAGGGATGCAGAGGCTGAAGAGAGTGATGCAGAGGCTTAAGAGAGGGATGCAGAGGCTCAAGAGAGTGATGCAGAGGGTTAGGAGAGGGATGCAGAGGCTCAAGTACATATATTCGTATATATATTCGTATATATATTCGTATATATATAAACGTATATATATTCGTTTTTACCAATATTTCAATACTACTTCATGTTTTCTCACGATATGTGATTTACCCTTCAAATCTTAGAATTTCGCAAATTTTGCATTTTAAGCAAGTATTCTTGCATTTTGTTTTGTACTAAAAATCATCGAATTTATCAATATTTTGACCTTTATCATCCCCTTTTCCTGTATGTGATTTAAACAAAATATCATCGAATTAGGCCGTTTTTGCACGTTTTCATTAATTTTCAGTTAACTGTTATTAATTCATTAAATATACGATAAAAATTATGCAAACACATAATTGATATGAAAATAACCTTAAATACTTCTTTTTCAATCATCTATTTGTTTCTCGTTAAAATACTGAGTAAGATATTGAAAAGGGAGAAGTTCTGTTTTTAATGCATATATCGACGTTTCAGCCGGAGTAGAACGGTTTTACGTGTACATCTTCCATCGGTAATATAAACCGAAAATCAGGAACATTTTAGTTAATTTTAATGAAAACACATTGATTTTTATCATTTGTATTGGAAGCAGCATCTTTATACGTCTTTTCTAGGGTCTAAAAAATACGAAACGTCGCTCTATGATTCGAAGTTAAAATCCTCAAATTTGGTATAATAATTACTTTTTTCACGTTTTTCATGTAGTTTGATATTACGTAAATATATTCATTTTTACCAATATTTCGATACTATTTCATGTAGTATCACGATATGTGATTTGGTCTTCAAATCTCAGATTTTCGCATAATATTGCATTTTAAGCAAGTTTTCTTGCATTTTGCTTCGTTATATTTTGACGTTTATCATCCCCTTTTCCTTTATTTGAAATAAACAAAATATCATAGAATTAGGCAATATTTTGCTGTTTTTCCACGTTTTTGTGAATTTTCAGTTTATTGCTATTAATTCATTAAATATACGATAAAAATAATGCAAACACATAATTGATTAGAAATTAACCTTAAACACTTCATTTTCAATCAACTATTTGTTTCTCGTTAAAATACTGAGTAAGATATTGAAAAGGGGAGAAGTTCTGTTTTTATTGCATATATCGACGTTTCAGCCGGATTAGAGCGGATTTACGTGTGCATCTTCCATCGGTAATATAAACGGAAAATCAGGAACATTTTAGTTAATTCTAATGAAAACACATTAATTTTTATCATTTGTATTGGAAGCAACATCTTTATACGTCTTTTCTAGGGTCTAAAAAATACGAAACGTCGCTCTATGATTCGAAGTTAAAATCCTCAAATATGGTAATATAGTGACTTTTTCACGTTATTCATGTAGTGTGATTTTACGTATATATATTCGTTTCTACCAATATTTCGATACTACTTCATGTTTTCTCACGATATGTGATTTGGCCTTCAAATCTCAGAATTTCGCAAATTTTGCATTTAAAAGCAAGTTTTCTTGCATTTTGCTTCGTACTAAAAATCATCGAAATCAGCAATATTTTGACGTTTATCATCCCCTTTTCCTTTATGTGATATAAACAAAATATCATCGAATTAGGCAATATTTTGCTGTTTTTCCACGTTTTTGTGAATTTTCAGTTTATTGCTATTAATTCATTAAATATACGATAAAAATAATGCAAACACATAATTGATTAGAAATTAACCTTAAACACTTCATTTTCAATCAACTATTTGTTTCTCGTTAAAATACTGAGTAAGATATTGAAAAGGGGAGAAGTTCTGTTTTTATTTCATATATCGACGTTTCAGTCCGGATTAGAGCGGTTTTACGTTTATATCTTCCATCGGTAATATAAACGGAAAATCAAGAACATTTTAGTTAATTTTAATGAAAACGCATTGATTTTTATAATTTGTATTTGAAACAACATGGTCATATGTCTTTCTTGGATCTAAATAATACGAACCCTCGCTCTATGATTTGAAGTTAAATTCCTCAAATATGGTAATATAGTGACTTTTTTCACGTTATTCATGTAGTGTGATTTTACGTATATATATTCGTTTTTACC
The DNA here is from genome assembly GCF_040958095.1 of Procambarus clarkii. Lineage (NCBI taxonomy): Eukaryota > Metazoa > Arthropoda > Malacostraca > Decapoda > Cambaridae > Procambarus > Procambarus clarkii. The sequence continues at coordinate 37,161,974 of NC_091196.1, read as the reverse complement.
AATATTTCGATACTACTTCATGTTTTCTCACGATATGTGATCTGGCCTTCAAATCACAGAATTTCGCAAATTTTGCATTTTTAAGCAAGTTTTCTTGCATTTTGTTTTGTACTAAAAATCATCGAATTTATCAATATTTTGACCTTTATCATCCCCTTTTCCTTTATGTGATTTAAACAAAATATCATCGAATTAGGCAATATTTTGCCGTTTTTCCACGTTTTTGTGAATTTTCAGTTTATTGCTATTATTTCGTTAAATATACGATAAAAATGATGCAAACATATAATTGATCAGAAAATAACCTTAAATACTTCATTTTCAATCATCTATTTGTTTCTCGTTAAAATGCTGAGTAAGATATTGAAAAGGGGAGAAGTTCTGTTTTTATTGCATATATCGACGTTTCAGCCGGATTAGAACGGTTTTACGTGTACATCTTCCATCGGTAATATAAACCGAAAATCAGGAACATTTTAGTTAATTTTAATGAAAACACATTAATTTTTATCATATGTATTGGAAGCAACATCTTTATACGTCTTTTCTAGGATCTAAAAAATCCGAAACGTCGTTCTATGATTCGAAGTTAAAATCCTCAAATTTGGTATAATAATGACTTTTTTCACGTTTTTCAAGTAGTTTGATATTACGTAAATATATTCATTTTTACCAATATTTCGATACTATTTCATGTAGTATCACGATATGTGCTTTGGCCTTCAAATCTCAGATTTTCGCATAATATTGCATTTTAGGCAAGTTTTCTTGCATTTTGTTTCGTACTAAAAATCGTCGAATTCAGCAATATTTTGACGTTTATCATACCCTTTTCCTTCATGTGATATAAACAAAATATCATTGAATTAGGCAATATTTTGCTGTTTTTCCACGTTTTTGTGAATTTTCAGTTTATTGCTATTAATTCATTAAATATACGATATAAATGATGCAAACACATAATTGATTTGAAATTAACCTTAAACACTCCATTTTCAGTCAACTATTTGTTTCTCGTTAAAATACTGAGTTAGTTATTGGAAAGGGGAGAAGTTCTGTTTTTATTGCATATATTGACGTTTCAGCCGGATTAGAGCGGTTTACGTGTACATCCTCCATCGGTAATATAAACGGAAAATCAGGAACATTTTAGTTAATTCTAATGAAAACACATTGATTTTTATCATTTGTTTTTGAAACAACATTGTCATATGTCTTTTCTTGGATCTAAATAATACGAAACCTTGCTCTATGATTTTAAGTTAAAATTCTCAAATATGGTAATATAGTGACTTCTTTACGTTATTCATGTAGTGTGATTTTACGTATATGTATTCGTTTTTACCAATATTTCGATACTATTTCAGGTTTTCTCACGATATGTGATTTGGCCTTCAAATCTCAGAATTTCGCAAATTTTGCATTTTAAGCAAGTTTTCTTGCATTCTGTTTTGTACTAAAAATCATCGAATTTAGCAATATTTTGACATTCATGCTACAGTATGGATCTTAAGCTACTTTTCATCGAACATGAAATTGACTCGCGAGAAGGCGTCCAACAGGGTGACCCCCTTGCTTCTCTCCTTTTCTGCTAAAATGAATATATTTACGTAATATCAAACTACATGAAAAACGTGAAAAAAGTCATTATTATACCAAATTTGAGGATTTTAACTTCGAATCATAGAGCGACGTTTCGTATTTTTTAGACCCTAGAAAAGACGTATAAAGATATTGCTTCCAATACAAATGATAAAAATCAACGTGTTTTCATTAAAATTAACTAAAATGTTCCTGATTTTCGGTTTATATTACCGATGGAAGATGTACACGTAAAACCGTTCTAATCCGGCTGAAACGTCGATATATGCAATGAAAACAGAACTTCTCCCCTTTTAAATATCTTACACAGTATTTTAACGAGAAACAAATAGATGATTGAAAATGAAGTATTTAAGGTTATTTTCTGATCAATTATGTGTTTGCATCATTTTTATCGTATATTTAATGAATTAATAACAATAAACTGAAAATTCACAAAAACGTGGAAAAACGGCCTAATTCGATGATATTTTGTTTAAATCACATAAAGGAAAAGGGGATGATAAAGGTCAAAATATTGATAAATTCGATGATTTTTAGTACAAAACAAAATGCAAGAAAACTTGCTTCAAATGCAAAATTTGCGAAATTCTGAGATTTGAAGGCCAAATCACATATCGTGAGAAAACATGAAGTAGTATCGAAATATTGGTAAAAACGAATATATATACGTAAAATCACATTACATAAATAACGTGAAAAAGTCACTATATTACCATATTTGAGGATTTTAACTTCAAATCATAGAGCGAGGTTTCGTATTATTTAGATCCTAGAAAAGACATATGACAATGTTGTTTCAAATACAAATGATAAAAATCAATGTGTTTTCATTAGAATTAACTAAAATGTTCCTGATTTTCCGTTTATATTACCGATGTAAGATGTACACGTAAAACCGCTCTAATCCGGCTGAAACGTCGATATATGCAATAAAAACAGAACTTCTCCCCTTTAAAATATCTTAATCAGTATTTTAACGAGAAACAAATAGTTCACTGAAAATGGAGTGTTTAAGGTTAATTTCTAATCAATTATGTGTTTGCATCATTTTTATCGTATATTTAATGAATTTAAACACACTGGCAGGGGCCTCCAGCATGCCGAGGCTCAAGAGAGTGATGCAAAGGCTCAAGAGAGGGATGCAGAGGCTCATGAGAGGGATGCTGAGGCTCAAGAGATGGATACAGGAGCTCAAGAGAGTGATGCCGAGGCTCAAGTGGGTGATTCAGAGGCTTACGAGAGTGATGCAGAGGCTCAAGAGAGGGATGCAGAGGCTTAAAAGAGTGATGCAAAGGCTCAAGAGAGGGATGCAGAGGCTCATGAGAGGGATGCTGAGGCTCAAGAGATGGATACAGGAGCTCAAGAGAGTGATGCCGAGGCTCAAGAGAGTGATTCAGAGGCTTACGAGAGTGATGCAGAGGCTTAAGAGAGTGATGCAGAGGCTTAAAAGACGGATGCAGAGGCTCATGAGTGGGATGCAGAGGCTCAAGTGAGGGATGCAGAGGCACAAGAGAGGGACGCAGAGGCTCTTGACAGTGATGAAGAGCCTCCAGAGAGGGTTACAGAGGCTTAAGAGAGTGATGCAAAGGCTCAAAAGAGGGATGCAGAGGTTTAAGAGAGGGATGCAGAGGCTAAAGAGAGGGATGCAGAGGCTTAAGAGAGTGATGCAAAGGCTCAAGAGAAGGATGCAGAGGCTCATGAGAGGGATGCAGGAGTTCAAGAGTGGGATGCAGAGGCTCAATAGAGTGATGCAAAGGCTTAAGAGAGGGATGCAGAGGCTCAAGAGAGTGCTGCAGAGGCTCAAGAGAGGGATGCTGAGGCTCCAGAGAAGGATGCAGAGGGTGAAGAGAGAGATGCAGAGGCTTAAGAGAGTGATTCAGAGGCACAAGAGATTGATGCATAGGCTGAAGAGAATGATGTAGAGGCTTAAGAGAGGGATGCAGAGGCTCAAGAGAATGATGCAGAGGCTCAAGAGAGTGATGCAGAGGATAAAGAGAGGGATGCAGAGAGAAAAGAAAAAAGAAAAAAAAGAGATAGGGAAAATTCACAAAAACGTGAAAAAACAGCAAAATATTGCCTAATTCGATGATATTTTGTTTAAATCACATAAAGGAAAAGGGGATGATTAACCTCAAAATATTGCTAAATTCGATGATTTTAGAAAAGACCAAAAAGATGATCCAAGAAAAGACATATGACAATGTTGTTTCCAATACAAATGATAAAAATCAATGTGTTTTCATTAGAATTAACTAAAATGTTCCTGATTTTCCGTTTATATTACCGATGGAAGATGTACACGTAAAACCACTCTAATCCGGCTGAAACGTCGATATATGCAATAAAAAACGAACTTCTCCCCTTTTCAATATCTTACTCAGTATTTTAAAGAGAAACAAATAGATGATTGAAAATGAAGAATTTAAGACTAATTTCTAATCAATTATATGTTTGCATCATTTTTATCGTATATTTAATGAATTAATAACAATGAACGGAAAATTCACAAAAACGTGAAAAAACAGCAAAATATTGCCTAATTCGATGATATTTTTTTTAAATCACATAAAGGAAAAGGGGATGATGAACCTCAAAATATTGCTAAATTCGATGATTTTTAGTACAAAACAAAATGCAAGAAACTTGCTTAAAAATGCAAAATTTGTGAAATTCTGAGATATGAAGGCCAAATCACTAACCGTGAGAAAACATGAAGTAGTATCGAAATATTGGTAAAAACGAATATATTTACGTAAAATCACACTACATACAAAACGTGAAAAAAGTCACTATTTTACCATATTTGAGAATTTTAACTGCGAATCATAAAGCGAGATTTCGTATTATTTAGATCCAAGAAAAGACATATGACAATGTTGTTTCCAATACAAATGATAAAAACCAATGTTGTTTCCAATACAAATGATAAAAATCAATGTGTTTTCATTAGAATTAACTAAAAGGTTCCTGATTTTCCGTTTATATTACCGATGGAAGTATTACACGTAAAACCGCTCCATTCCGGCTGAAACGTCGATATATGCAATAAAACCGAACTTCTCCCCTTTTCAATATCTTACTCAGTATTTTAACGAGAAACAAATAGATGATTGAAAATAAAGTATTTAAGGTTAATTTCTAATCAATTATGTGTTTGCATCATTTTTATCGTATATTTATTGAATTAATAACAATAAACTGAAAATTCACAAAAACGTGGATAAACAGCAAAATATTGCCTAATTCGATGATATTTTGTTTATATCACATAAAGGAAAAGGGGGATGATAAACGTCAAAATATTACAAAATTTGATGATTTTTAGTACGAAACAAAATTCAAGAAAACTTGCTTAAAATGTAATATTATGCGAAATTCTTATATATGAAGGCAAAATCACATATCGTGATACTACATGAAATAGTATCGAAATATTGGTAAAAATGAATATATATACGTAATATCATGAAAAACGTGAAAAAAGTCACTATTATACCAAATTTTAGGATTTTACCTTCGAATCATAAAGCGAGGTTTCTTATTATTTAGATCGAAGAAAAGACATGACAATGTTTTTTCCAATACAAATGATAAAAATCAATGTGTTTTCATTAGAGTTAACTAAAATGTTCCTGATTTTCCTCTTATATTACCGATGGAAGATGTACACGTAAAACCGCTCTATTCCGGCTGAAACGTCGATATATGCAATAAAAAGGAACTTCTCCCCTTTTCAATATCTTACTCAGTATTTTAACGAGAAACAAACGGATGATTGAAAATTAAGTATTTAAGGTTAATTTCTTATCAATTATGTGTTTGCATCATTTTTGTTGTATATATAATGAATTAATAACAATAAACTGAAAATTCACAAAAACGTTTAAAAACAGCAAAATATTGCCTAATTCGATGATATTTTGTTTATATCACATGAAGGAAAAGGGGGATGATAAACGTCAAAATATTACTAAATTTGATGATTTTTAGTACGAAACAAAATTCAAGAAAACTTGCTTAAAATGCAATATTATGCGAAATTCTTAGATTTGAAGGCAAAATCACATATCGTGATACTACATGAAATATTATCGAAATATTGGTAAAAATGAATAAATATACGTAATATCATGAAAAACGTGAAAAAAGTCACTATTATACCAAATTTGAGGATTTTAACTTCGAATCATAAAGCGAGGTTTCGTATTATTTAGATCGAAGAAAAGACATATGACAATGTTGTTTCCAATACAAATGAAAAAAATCAATGTGTTTTCATTAGAATTAACTAAAATGTTCCTGATTTTCCTCTTATATTACCGATGGAAGATGTACACGTAAAACCGCTCTATTCCGGCTGAAACGTCGATATATGCAATAAAAACAGAACTTCTCCCTTTTCAATATCTTACTCAGTATTTTAACGAGAAACAAATAGATGATTGAAAATGAAGTATTTAAGGTTAATATCTAATCAATTATGTGTTTGCATGATTTTTATCGTATATTTAATGAATTAATACCAATAAACTGAAAATTCTCAAAAACGTGGAAAAATGGCAAAATATTGCCTAATTCGATGATATTTTGTTTAAATCACATAAAGGAAATGGGGATGATAAACGTCAAAATATTGCTAAATTCGATGATTTTTAGTACGAAACAAAATGCAAGAAACTTTCTTAAAAATGCAAAATTTGCGAAATTCTGAGATATGAAGGCCAAATCACCTATCGTAGGAAAATTAGAAGTAGTATCGAAATATTGGTAAAAACGAATAAATTTACATAAAATCACACTTCATAAAAAACGAAAAAAAAATGTCACTATTTTACCAAATTTGAGGGTTTTAACTTCAAATCATAGAGCGAGGTTTCGTATTATTTAGATCCAAGAAAAGACATATGACAATGTTGTTTCCAATACAAATGATAAAAATCAATGTGTTTTCATTAGAATTAGAAATTACTCTCAAAAGTGTGATGCAGAGGCTTAAGAGAGGGATGCAGAGGCTCAAGAGAGTGATGCAGAGGCTTATGAGAGGGATCCAGAGGCTTATTAGAGTGATGCAGAGGATCAAGAAAAGGAAGCAGAGGCTTAAGATATAATGCAGAGGCCAAAGAGAGTGATGCAGAGGCTTAAGAGAGTGATGCAGAGGCTGAAGAGAGTGTTGCAGAGGCTCAAGAGAGTGATGCAGAGGCCGAAGAGAGTGATGCAGAGGCTCAAGAGAGTGATGCAGAAACTAAAAAGAGTTATGCAGAGACTAATATGCATCCTGCATATTCTCTCCTGCATCCCTCTCTTGAGCCTTTGCATCACTATCTTTAACCTATGCATCCCTCTCTTGAGCCTCTGCATCACTCTCAAGAGCCTCTGCATTCCTCTCTTGTGCCTCTGCATCCCCTCACTTGAGCCTCTGCTTCCCTCTCTTAAGCCTGGAAGATGGTTACTGTGATGAAGACTGTGTATAGTGAAGATGGTTACTGTGATGATATACTACAGGTATACTACCGGACCCAGGTATACTACAGGACCCAGAGTGAGTGTCAGGTATACTACAGGACCCAGAGTGAGTGTCACTTATACTACAGTACCCAGAGTGAGTGTCAGGTATACTACACTACCCAGAGTGAGTGTCAGGTATACTACAGTACCCGGAGGGAGTGTACTCCCTCTTCAGGTACTCCACTTGTTACTGTTCGCCAGTCCGACTTCTCGCCCCTTACCATTACCCTCTGGCTCCTTCCTGTTAGGTAGTTCTTCACCTATACTAGGGCCTTTCCGCATGCTCCTGCCTGCCTCTCAAGTTTGTATAGCAGTCTCATGTGCGGTACTGTATGTGTGTGTGTGTGTGTGTGTGTGTGGGTGTGTGTGTGTGTGTGTGATATACATTAAACAAGATGGAGTATCCTGTGTTCGGGTGATGGAGGTCAAATCTTCACTACACACAGTCTTCATCACTGTCCCCATCTTCACTATACACTGTCTTCATCACAGTAACCATCTTCATCACAGTAACCATCTTCACTATACACAGTTTCATCACATGAACCCTCTTCACTACACACTGTCTTCATCACAGTAACTATCTTCACTACACACAGTCTTCATCACAGTAACTATCTTCACTACACACAGTCATCATCACAGTAACCATCTTAACTATACACAGCCTTCATCACAGTAACCATCTTCACTATACACAGTCTTCATCACAGTAACCATCTTCACTACACACTGTCTTCATCACAGTAACCATCTTCACTACACACAGTCTTCATCACAGTAACTATCTTCACTACACACAGTCTTCATCAGAGTAACCATCTTCACTACACACAGCCTTCATCACAGTAACCATCTTCACTATACACTGTCTTTATCACAGTAACCATCTTCACTATACACAGTCTTCATCACAGTAACCATCTTCACTACACACAGTCTTCATCACAGTAACTATCTTCACTATACACTGTCTTCATCACAGTAACCATCTTCACTACACACAGTCTTCACCACTGTAACCATCTTCACTATACACAGTCTTCATCACAGCAACCATCTTCACTATATACTGTCGTCATCACAGTAACCATCTTCACTACACTTCCTGACACTCACTCTGGGTACTGTAGTATACCTGACACTCGCTCTTGGTACTGTAGTATACCTGACACTCACTTTAGGTACTGTAATATACCTGACACTCACTCTGGGTCCTGTAGTATACCTGACACTCACTCTGGGTACTGTAGTATACCTGACACTCATTCTGGGTAATGTAGTATACCTGAAACTCACTCTGGGTAATGTAGTATACCTGACACTCTGGGTACTGTAGTATACGTGACACTCCCTCAAGGTACCGGAGTATACCTGACACTCTGGGTATTGTAGTATACCTAACACTCCCTCCGGGTACTGTAGTATACCTGACACTCTCTTTGGGTACTGTAGTATACCTGACACTCACTTTGTGTCCTGTAGTAAACCTGACACTCTCTCTGGGTCCTGTAGTATACCTGACACTCACTCTGGGTACTGTAGTATACATGACACTCTGGGTCCTGTAGTATACCTGACACTCACTCTGGGTACTGTAGTATACCTGACACTCACTCTGGGTACTGTAGTATACCTGACACTCACTCTGGGTCCTGTAGTATACCTGACACTCATTCTGGGTACTGTAGTATACCTGATACTCACTCTAGGTCCTGTAGTATACCTGACACTCACTCTGGGTACTGTAGTATACCTGACACTCTGGGTACTGTAGTATACCTGACACTCTGGGTACTGTAGTATACCTGCCACTCACTCTGGGTCCAGTAGCATACCTGAAACTCACTCTGGGTACTGTAGTATACCTGACACTCTGGGTACTGTAGCATACCTGACACTCACTCTGGGTACTGCAGTATACCTGACACTCTGTGTACTGTAGTATACGTGACACCCACTCTGGGTCTTGTAGTATACCTGACACTTACTCTGGGTTCTGTAGTATACCAGACACTCACTCTGGGTCCTGCAGTATACCTGACACTCTGGGTACTGTAGCATACCTGACACTCACTCTGGGTACTGTAGTATACCTGACACTCTGGGTACTGTAACATACCTGACACTCACTCTGGGTACTGTAGTATACCTGACACTCTGGGTACTATAGTATACCTGACACTCACTCTGGGTCCAGTAGCATACCTGAAACTCACTCTGGGTACTGTAGTATACCTGACACTCTGGGTACTGTAGCATACCTGACACTCACTCTGGGTATTGTAGTATACCTGACACTCTTGGTACTGTAGTATACCTGACACTCACTCTGGGTCTTGTAGTATACCTGACACTCTGGGTCCTGTAGTATACCTGACACTCTGGGTACTGTAGCATACCTGACATTCACTCTGGGTACTGTAGTATACCTGACACTCACTCTGGGTCTTGTAGTATACCTGACACTCACTCTGGGTCCTGTAGTATACCTGACACTCACTCTGGGTCCTGTAGTATACCTGACACTCACTCTGGGTCTTGTAGTATACCTGACACTCACTCTGGGTCCTGTAGTATACCTGACACTCACTCTGGGTCCTGTAGTATACCTGACACTCACTCTGGTTACTGTAGTATACCTGACACTCACTCTCGGTACTGTAGTATACCTGACACTCACTCTGGGTACTGTAGTATACCTGACACTCTTGGTACTGTAGTATACCTGACACTCTGGGTACTGTAGTATGCCTGACACTCTGGGTACTGTAGTATACCTGACACTCTGGGTACTGTAGTATACCTGACACTCTGGGTACTGTAGTATACCTGACACTCTGGGTACTGTAGTATACCTGACACTCTGGGTACTGTAGTATACCTGACACTCTGGGTACTGTAGTATACCTGACACTCTGGGTACTGTAGTATACCTGACACTCTGGGTACTGCAGTATACCTGACCTGAGCTTCCGCACAGGTCTTGACGTCATTAACTGTACTTCGCTCCATCACCCTCTCCTCCCTCTCACTAGCTTCCCTCACCTCCCTCTCACTAGCTTCCCTCACCTCCCTCTCACTAGCTTCCCTCACCTCCCTCTCTTTGCCTTCCATCGCGTCCCTCCGACTAGCTCTTTTCACTACCTACTATCACCACCACCACCCCTTCACTATAACCATCACCACTATCACCACCACCAACAGTATCACCATCACTTCCACAACCACCACCATCACTACCTTCACCACCATCATCATCCTCACTACCACCACCACCACCATCACCACCTCCACCATAACCACCATCATCACTCCCACAACCACCATCACCATCTCCACCACTATCATCACCTCCACAATGAACACCATCATCACCATCAACACCACTATCATCACCATCACCTCCTCCTCCATAACCACCATCATCACAATGACCACTATCATCACCATCACCTCCTCCACCATAACCACCATCATCACAATGACCACCATCATCACCATCAACACCACTATCATCACCATCACCACCTCCACCATAACCACTATCATCACAATGACCACTATCATCACCATCACCACCTCCACCATAACCCCCACTACCACCATCACCATCTCCACCACTATCATCACCTCCACAATGACCACTATCATCACCATCAACACCACTATCATCACCATCACCTCCTCCACCATAACCACCATCATCACCATCAACCATCACCACCACAATCACTATCACCACCTCCACCATAACCACCATCATCACAATGACCACCATCAACATCACTATCATCACCATCACCACCTCCACCATAACCACCATCATCACAATGACCACTATCATCACCATCACCACCACTATCACTATCACCATAACCACCATCATCTCAATGGCCTCTATCATCACCACTATCATCACCATCACCTCCTCCACCATCATCACAATGACCACCATCATCACCATCAAAACCACTATCATCACCATCACCACCTTCACCATAACCACCATCATCACATTGACCACCATCATCACCATCAACACCACTATCATCACCATCACCACTTCCACCATAGCCACCATCATCACAATGACCACTATCATCACCATCACCACCTCCACCATAACCTCCATCATCACAATGACCACCATCATCACCACTATCATCACCATCACCATCTCCACCATAACCACCATCATCACAATGACCACCATCATCACCATCAACACCACTATCATCACCACCACTATCACCATCTCCTCCACCATAACCACCATCATCACAATGACCACCATCATCAACACCACTATCATCACCATCACCACCTCCACCATTACCACCATCATCACAATGACCACCATCATCAACACCACCACCTCCACCATAACCACCATCATCCCAATGACCATCATCAACACCAACACAACTAACACCACTACTCTCACCTAGACCCTCTACCATGACTGGTCAGTATTAATATATAACCAGTTAACTATTTTATTTGTTATCTAGGATATAATTATGGCTGGACAAGTTGGGTGTGCGTGGTAGGTTACACCAGACCGGCATCATGAGCAGTGTTCCTGTCACAAGCTCCTCCTCCCTCTCCTCTCCCTCCTCCATCGACATCAACTATGCCAAGGACATGAGGAGGATCGCAAAGGCACAGGCTACTATGACCGCAAAAATGGGAGAGAAGATGGTGATCAAAAACGCAATGAGGAAGTTACCCAAGCATAGAGCTGAGGCTGTGAAGCGAGCTGTTGCTGCCGAAGAGAGATTTAAGCGTGAGGCAGCAGCATACCTCAATAATGAGGAGGTTCCCCCCCGCCACAACCCACCCCCCTCCCGCGCCCTCTACTCCTTCTGAGGAGAAAGATGTGTTATTGTTGTGTTGTGTATAGTAGCAGCTAGCCGTCACTTCCCTGGGGTTAGGGAGTTGTGCCCGGCGTGTCCAGTTAACTGCTCTTTGTATAAATGTTAAATGTTTCTTGAGTACGTAATAATAAAGTGTGTGTGTGTGTGTGAGTACTCACGTATTTGTGCCTGCTGGATCGAGCTCTAGCTCATGGACCCCTCATTTCTAGCCGATGATTGTCTAATGCAATGACTCCCGGCCTATTTCCTTATAAGAACACTGTTTTTCCCAAAAACGGTGGGTTTTCTGAGGGGAAGAGAAAACGTACGTCTGGAAGCTGATTGTAACCGCCCCAAGCTGCGCGCGCAACGAGCCGAGGTTATATAAACTCGGACGCAGACTGCGTGGCCCTCTTCCCGACAAGCCAACAGCTGCTCTCTTACAAAACGCTGCTCAGCGAGTCGTAAACACAGAAGTTTAGCATGCTCAACTGTTCCCCCAGCATGGACCCTACACCAGTTCCTATCAACAACGACTCGGAGCAACCCGTCAGGGGCGTCCTGCCCTTCTCAACATTTAAGATAGTGTTTGTGTTGTTGGCGCGCCGGACCAGTGTTTGTGTTGTTGGCGCGCCTGACCAGTGTTTGTCTGTGTTGGCGCGCGCGCCCCTGAAGCACGCCTGTTGGTTCAGCCTTGGTGACCAAATGCAGGTGCAGTGGACCTAGAGGGGGAGGTGACCCTCGGTGTTATAGGGCACTGGTTTTTCTCCAGTAGGTGGCTGTTATTTGAAGCACAATCGGGAGGAGGCCTGTCCACCCCCCCTCATCACGATATGTAATTTGGCCTTTATATTTCAGAATTTCGCATAATATTGCATTTTAAGCAAGTTTTTTTGCATTTTGTTTCGTACTAAAAATCATCGAATTTAGCAATATTTTGACGTTTATCATCCCCTTTTCCATTATGTGATTTAATCAAAATATCATCGAATTAGGCAATATTTTGCCGTTTTTCCACGTTTTTCTGAATTTTCAGTTTATTGTTATTAATTCATTAAATATACAATAAAAATGATGCAAACACATAATTGATTAGAAATTAACCTTAAACACTTAATTTTCAATCAACTATTTGTTTCTCGTTAAAATACCGAGCCGAGGTTATATAAACTCGGACGCAGACTGCGTGGCCCTCTTCCCGACAAGCCAACAGCTGCTCTCTTACAAAACGCTGCTCACTGCTGCTCAGATAATAACTTGATTAGATAATAACCTTAAATACTTCATTTTCAATCATCTATTTGTTTCTCGTTAAAATACTGAGTAGGATATTGAAAAGGGGAGAAGTTCGGTTTTTATTGCATATATCGATTTTTCAGCCGGAATAGAGCGGTTTTTCGTGTACATCTTCCATCGGTAATATAAACGGAAAATCAGGAACATTTTAGTTAATTCTAATGAAAACACATTGATTTTTATCATTTGTATTCGAAACAACATTGTCATATATCTTTTCTTGGATCTAAATAATACGAAACCCCGCTTTATGATTCGAAGTTAAAATCCTCAAATTTGGTATAATAGTGATTTTTTTTACGTATTTCATATAATTTGATATTACGTAAATATATTCGTTTTTACCAATATTTCGATACTATTTCAAATAGTATCACGATAAGTGATTTGGCCTTCAAATCTCAGAATTTCGCATAATATTGCATTTTAAGCAAGTTTTCTTGCATTTTGTTTCGTACGAAAAATCATCGAATTTAGCAATATTTTCACGTTTATCATCTCCTTTTCCTTTATGTGATTTAAACAAAATATCATCGAATTTGGCAAGATTTTACCGTTTTTCAACGTTTATATGAAATTTTCCGTTTATTGTTATTAATTCAATAAATATACGACAAAAATGATGCAAACACATAATTGATCACAAATTAACTTTAAATACTTCATTTTCAATCAACTATTTGTTTCTCACTAAAATACTGAGTAAGATATTGAAAAGGGGAGAAGTTATTTTTATTGCATATATCGACGTTTCAGCCGGATTAGAGCGGTTTTACGTGTACATCTTCCATCGGTAATTTTATATCTAATCAATTATGTGTTTTCATCATTTTTATCGTATATTTAATGAATTAATATCAATAAACGGAAAATTCACAAAAACGTGAAAAAACAGCAAAATATTGCCTAATTCAATGATATTTTGTTTAAATCACATAAAGGAAAAGGGGATGATGAACGTCAAAATATTGCTAAATTCGATGATTTTTAGTACAAAACAAAATGCAAGAAACTTGCTTAAAAATGCAAAATTTGCGAAATTCTGAGATATGAAGGCCAAATCACTCACCATGAGAAAACATGAAGTAGTATCGAAATATTGGTAAAAACGAATATATTTACGTAAAATCACACTACATAAAAAACGTGAAAAAAGTCACTATTTTACCATATTTGAGGATTTTAACTTCAAATCATAGAGCGAGGTTTCGTATTATTTAGATCCAAGAAAAGACATATGACAATGTTGTTGCCAATACAAATGATAAAAATCAATGTGTTTTCATTAGAATTAATTAAAATGTTCCTGATTTTCCGTTTATATTACCGATGGAAGATGTATACGTAAAACCGCTCTAACCCGGCTGAAACGTCGACATATGCAATAAAAACAGAACTCCCCTTTTCAATATCTTACTCAGTATTTTAACGAGAAACAAAGAGTTGATTGAAAATGAGGTATTTAAGGTTAATTTCTTATCTATTATGTGTTTGCATCATTTTTATCGTATATTTAATGAATTAAACTAAACCCTACCTGAAAACTGCAGGTAGAGTTTGGGCAAAATGTGGTCTATTGCCGCTCTCCGTAATTGGCATATTTTCGGTATAAAAATTCGTAATTTCAAACTGCGAATACGTGCAGAGAGCCAGAATTTGGTTCCAAAATATGGCTCAAGCGTTGAATTTGGGATGTTTGGGATATTTTGAAAACTGCAGGGAGGGTTTGGGCAAAATGTGATCCATCGCCGCTTTCAGTAATTGGCATTTTTCGGTATAAAAGTCGTAATTTCAAACTGCGAATACATGCAGAGAACCAGAATTTGGCTCCAAAATATAACTCAAGCGTCGCATTTGGGATGTTTGCTATATTTTGAAAACTGCAGGAAGGGTTTGGGCAAAATGTGATCCATCGCCGCTCTCAGTAAATGGCATATTTTCGGTATAAAAAGACGTAATTTCAAACGGCGAGTACGTGCAGAGAGCCCGAATTTGGTTACAAAATATGGCACAAGGGTCGAACTTGGGATGTTTGAGATAATTTGGAAACTGCTGAGAGGGTTTCGGCAAAATGTGATCCATCGCCGTTTTCAGTAATTGGCTTATTTTCGGTATAAAAAGTCGTAATTTCAAACTGCGAATACGCGCAGAAAGCTAGAATTTGGCTCCAAAATATGGCTCAAAGGTCGAATTAGGGATGTTTGGGATATTTTGCAAATTGCAGAGGGGTATGGGCAAAATGTGACCCATCGCTTCTTTCAGTAATTGGCATATTTTCAACCGCCAAATTTGGGATGTTTGGGATAAAAATTCGTAATTTCAAACTGCGAATACGTGCAGAGAGCCAGAATTTGGCTCCAAAAACATTCTCAAGGGTCGAATTTGGGGTGTTTGGGATATTTTGAAAACTGCAAGGAGGGGGTTTCGGCTAAATGTGACCTATCGCCGATCTCAGTAATTGGCATATTTTAGGTATAAAATGACGTAATTTCAAACTGCGAATATGTGCAGAGAGCCACAATTTGGCTTCAAAATTTCGCTCAAGGGTTGAATTTGCGATGTTTGGGATATTTTGAAAACTGCAGGTGGGTTTGGGCAAAATGTGACCCATCGCTGCTCTCAGTAATTGGCATATTTTCGGTATAAAATGTCGTAATTTCAAAGTGCGAATACGTGCAGAGAGCCAGAATTTGGCTCCAAAATAAGGCTCCAGGGTCGAATTTGGGATGTTTGGGATATTTTTAAAACTGCAGGGAGGGTTTGGGCCTAATGTGATCCATCGCCGCTTCCCGCAATTGACATATTTTTAGTATAAAAAGTCATAATTTCCAACTGCGAATACGTGCTGAGAGCCAGAATTTGGCTATAATGTATGGCTCAAGGGTCGAATTTGGGATGTTTGGGATATTTGAAAACTGCAAGCGGGGTTTGGCCAAAATTTGACGCATCGTTGCTTTCAGTAATTGGCATATTTTCCGTATAAAAAGTCGTAATTTCAAACTGCAAATACGTGCAGAGAGCCAGAATTTGGCTCCAAAATAACGCTCCAGGGTAGAATTTGGGATGTTTGGTATATTTTGAAAACTGCAGGGGGGTTTGGGCAAAATGTGACCCATCGCCGCTCTCAGTAATTGGCATATTTACGGTATAAAATGACGTTATTTCAAAGTGCGAATACGTGCAGAAAGCTAGAATTTGGCTCCAAAATATGGCTCAAAGGTCGAATTTGGATGTTTGGGATATTTTGCAAACTGCAGGGGGGTTTGGGCAAAACGTGACCCATCGTTTCTTTCAGTAATTGGCATATTTTCAAGCGTCAAGTTTGGGATGATTGGGATAAAAAGTCGTAATTTCAAACAGCGAATACGTGCAGAGAGCCAGAATTTGGCTCCAAAAACATTCTCATGGATCGAATTTTAGATGTTTGGGATATTTTGAAAACTGCAAGGAGGGGGTTTCGGCTAAAGGTGACCTATCGTCGCTCTCAGAAATTGGCATATTTTCGGTATAAAATGTCGTAATTTCAAAATGCGAATATGTGCAGAGAGCCACAATTTGGCTCCAGAAGTTGGCTCAAGGGTCGAATTTGGTATGTTTGGGAAATTTTGAAAACTGCACGGAGGGTTTGGGCAAAATGTGATCCATCGCCTCTCAAAGTAATTAGCATATTTTCGGTATAAAAATACCTAATTTAAAACTGCGAATACGTGCAGAGAGCCAAAATTTGGGATGTTTGGGATATTTTGAAAATTGCAGGGGGAGGGGTTTAGGTAAAATGTGACCTATCGCGGCTCTCAGTAATTGACATATTTTCGGCAAAAAAATTCGTAATTTCAAACTGCGAATAGGTGCAGAGAGCCAGAATTTGGCTCCAAAATATGGCTCAAGGGTTGTATTTGGGATGTTTGGGATATTTTGAAAACTAAATGGTGGGTTTGAGCAAAATGTGATCTATCGCTGCTTTCAGTAATTGGCATTTTTTCGGGATAAAAAGTCGTTATTTCAAGCTGTGAATACGAGCAGAAAGCCCGAATTTGGCTAGAAAATATGGCTCAAGTGTCGAATTTGGGATGCTTTGGATATTTTGAAAACTGCACGGAGGGTTTGGGCAAAATGTGATCCATCGCTGCTTTAAATAATTTATATATTTTCGGTATAAAAATTCCTAATTTAAAACTGCGAATACGTGCAGAGAGCCAGAACTTCGCTCCAAAATATGCCGCAAGGGTGGAATTTGGAATGTTTGCGATATTTTTAAAACTGCAAAAAGGGGTTTGGGCAAAATGTGATCCATTGCTGCTCTCCGTAATTGGCATATTTTCGGTATAAAAATTCGTAGCTTCAAACTGCAAATACGTGCAGAGAGCCAGAATTTAGCTCCAAAATATGGCTCAAGCGTTGAATTTGGGATGTTTAGTATATTTTGAAAATTGCAGGGAGGGTTGTGCAGAATGTGATCCATCGCAGCTTTCAGTAATTGGCATATTTTCGGTATAAAAAGTCGTAATTTCTAACTGCGAATAGGTGCAGAGAGCCAGATTTAAGGCTCCAAAATATGGCTCAAGCGTCGAATTGAGGATGTTTGAGATATTTTGAAAACTGCACAGAGGGTTTGGGCAAAATATGACCCATCGCCGCTTTCAGTAACTGGCATATTTTCGGTTTAAAAAGTTGTAATTTCAAAATGCGAATACGTGCAGAGAGCCAGAATTTGGCTCCAAAATATGGCTCAAGGGTCGAATTTGGGATGCTTGGGATATTATGAAAACTGACTGGTGGGTTTGATCAAAATGTGAGCTATCGCCGCTTTCAGTAATAGACATATTTTCGGTATAAAAAGTCGTTATTTCAAACTGCGAAAACGTGCAGAAAGCCAGAATTTGGCTAGAAAATATGGTTCAAGGGTCTTATTTGGGAAGTTTTTCGATATTTTGAACACTGCACGGAGGGTTTGGGCAGAATGTGATCCATCGCCGCTCTAAGTAATTGGTATATTTTCGGTTTAAAAATTCGTAATTTCAAACTGCGAATACGTGCAGAGAGCCTGAATTTCGCTCCAAAATATGCCACAAGGGTGGAATTTGGGTTGTTTGCGACAGTTTGAAAACTGCAGGGGAAGGTTTTGGTAAAATGTGACCCATCGCTGCTCTCAGTAATTGGCATATTTTCGGTATAAAAAGACGTAATTTCAAACTGCGAATACGTGCAGAAAGCCTGAATTTGGCTCCAAAATATGGCTCAAACTTCGAATTTGGGATGTTTGAGATATTTTGAAAACTGCAGGGGGGTGGGGGGTTTGGGCAAAATGTGACCTATCGCCGATCTCAGTAATTGACATATTTTCGGCAAAAAATTTCGTAATTTCAAACTGCGAATATGTGCAGAGAGCCAGAATTTGGCTCCAAAATAAGGCTCCAGGGTCGAATTTGGGATGTTTGGGATATTTTGAAAACTGGAGGGAGGGTTTGGGCAAAATGTGATCCATCGCCGCTCTCCGTAATTGGCATATTTTCGGTATAAAAATTCGAAATTTCAAGCTGCGAATATTGGCAGAGAGCCACAATATGGCTCCAAAATTTGGCTCAAGCGTCGAATTTGGGATGTTTGAGATGTTTTGAAAACTGCAGGGGGCTTAAGGCTTAAGAGCCTTAAGCTTAAGAGCTTAAGGCTTTTACGTGTACATCTTCCATTACCAATGGAAGATGTACACGTAAAACCGCTCTAATCCGGCTGAAACGTCGATATATGCAATAAAAAAAGAACTTCTCCCCTTTTCAATATCGTACTCAGTATTTTAACTAGAAGCAACATACTCAGTATTTTAACTAGAAACAAATAGTTGATTGACAATAAAGTATTTAAGGTTAATTTCTAACCAATAATGTATTTGCATCATTTTTGTCGTATATATAAAGAATTAATACTGTGACGGTAACGCGTTGGTGTTCGGCTGTTTAAGGCTAGGGGTATGGCCTCGTCACATAGTTATAAAAAAAATAGAAAAACTGGAACTTCGTCTGTGGTAAGGTAAGGAGAAGACACACAAAACACAAGTAAATTTTAACAATGAAATTTTAATTACGGGAAATAAATTAAAACATGAAAAAATGGACAAACAAATTCGTATAATAAAATCAATCAAAATAATACGAATAATTAAATGGCACAATGAAAAGTTACGTTAAGACAAAATAACAAGAAGTGCAACATAAAAATAAATGGAAGGTGCTGGAATATTGGCTTTAAGCTACCACCTCTCTCAGTATACGCTAACGTCTAGCCGGGAGGAGTGGTAACTGCGGAAGCACAGAATATTCTCAGGTCTGAGGTCGTGGCGACCCCAGACATCAAGTAGTATGGGGGGGGCGAGTGCAGTTGCAGCCAGACCGGCGACCAATCAGCGGAGCCGGTAGTGATCAACAGGTAGTTTGGCGGTTTGAGTCTGAACAGGTGTCCCTGGCTGCATACGTTTTGCGCTCTGGCAAACCTTGGAGATGTTGTTGTCGTTGCTGGACATTTCTTCCCTAGTGGTTTTATATAGTTTGTTGCTACGTATTTGTAGAGGGAAGAGCAGGCTCAATCTCTTGAAGGAGATTATTGTCACAACTCTCCCCCGAAGCCTGCGGTTCTGGAAGAAGTACGTCGTTATGTGGTGGAGTAATGGATGGAGTCGCTTCTACTTCATAAACTCTGGAGAGGGCATCGGCTATGGTGTTGTCAGAACCCTTGATATAGCGGATCTCCAGGTTGAAGTCTTGTAAATACAGAGCCCATCGTAGAAGACGCTGGTTGGAGAATTGGGCTTGATGTAGGAAGCGGAGAGGGTTGTGGTCTGAGAAGATGGTGGTAGACCTGGCGCCTTGTAGGTACGGAGCGAAGTGTTGGAGGTTCAGGACGATGGATAGTAGCTCCTTTTCAATAGTGCTGTAGTTCCTCTGGTGTGGTTTCAGTTTGTAGCTGTAGTAGCTGACAGGTAGAACCTCCTCGCCTCGTTGTTGCATCAGGACACCACCAACGCCGGTACCACTGGCGTCGACATGAAGGACGAAAGGCTTGGTGATATCTGGAGAGGCGAGAATGGGGTTAGAACAGAGGAGGAATTTGAGTTGTTCGAAAGCAACGGTTTGCTGTATGGTCCAATTATACCGTTGCTTGGGACTGGTTAATAGAATTAGAGGGGTGGCGACTGTACTGAAATTCCTCACAAACCTACGGTAGTAAGAGGTAAGACCAAGGAAGCGCAGGAGCTGCTTCCTGGTGGTAGGCTGTGGATACTGTTGGATGGCTTGAGTGTGTGAGTCTAACGGAGCTATGCTGCCACTCCCAATAACATGACCCAGATAACGCACTTTACCTTTCGCGAAAGTGGACTTGCCCAGGTTGATGGTAAGGCCGGCTGTCAGGAGCTTGGAGAACAGACGTCGCAGCTGGAGCAGATGTTCACTCCAGGTGTTGGAGGCTACGACGATATCGTCCAGGTAGGCGTATGTGTTATCCAAGCCCTGGATGACACGGTTGACAGCTCTTTGAAAGGTGGCCGGGGCATTACATAGTCCGAAAGGAAGGCGTTCATATCTGAAAAGTCCAAAAGGAGTGATGAAGGCAGATATCTCTTTAGCGCGCTCCGTTAGACACACTTGATAGTACCCCTTAAGCAAGTCCACTTGGGACAAGTACTGGGCACTACCAATGGCATCAAGGATGTCATCTATCCTTGGCAAGGGGTAAGCATCCTTGACAGTGACATTGTTCAGTTTACGATAGTCAGTGCATAACCTTACCTTACCTTGGGGTTTGGGCACCAAGATACAAGGTGAGGCCCAGGGGGACTCACAAGGTGTAGCCAGCCCATGATCCAAGAGGTACTGCACCTCAGCACGCATGACTTCCTTCTTGCTCGGGCTGATTCGGTAGAAGGGTTGACGAATCGGCCGGGTGTCGGGGAGCAGTTGGATGTCGTGCTGGGTAACATTACACTCTTGGGGGTCATCTCGGAACAACTCTTGATGTTCTCTGAAGATCTTGACGAGAGGTGCACTATGATTATCCTGAAAGTATTTGGGAAGATCATTAAGGATTTCGGAATTAGAAAGCGCTGACTCCTTGTCAGTGCTTTCGGGAGGAGAAGCTGGGAAGGTCTCACTGTGGATGTAGGGTTCTGTGAAGGTGGAATAGTTAGTTAGGACAGTGGGAGGAGTACCATTATATTGCTTCAGGAGGTTGACATGGCACAGCTGGGTTTTCCGCCGCCTATCTGGAGTCTCTATTACGTAGTTGTTATTATTCCTGCACTCTTTGACGCGGTAGGGTCCTGAAAACCTGTTTTGTAAAGGTGAACCCGGGATAGGGAAATATGCAAGGATGAAGTCTCCCGGCTTGAATTTTCGTACTTTGCTGGTCTGGTCGTAATGAGTCTTCATTCTCTCCTGGGCTTTCAATAGATTATCATGGGCAAAACGGTGGACTCTCTCTAGAATGTGTTGAAGGTTTTGAAGAAACTGGGGCACATTCTGATGCTCACTGAAGGTGGCATCTTGGAGAGAGTCTTTGAAAGCCTTAAGGGGAGTACGGCACTTACGGCCGTAGAGCATCTCATAAGGAGATACTCCTAGGGACTCATTGGGGAGACTTCTGAAAATACACATTATAAGGTCAATCTGCTTATCCCAATCCTTCGAGGTTTCACTACAAAACTTTTTCAAGAGTGCTTTGATGGTCTGATGACTACGTTCAAGAGAACCCTGTGAAGCAGGATGATAGGGGCTGGACAATACCTGTTTGATGTTGAACTCCTCCAGTGTCCTTTTGAAGAGATCACTGGTGAAGTTGGTACCACAGTCACTTTGAATCTCCCTGGGAAATCCGTATTGAGTGAAGATCTTCAATAGATGTTTTATAACCGTAGCAGCCGTGATGTTCTTCACTGGAACTGCTATGGGAAATCTGGTGGTAGGACACAGGATGGTTAGGATGTAGGCGTTACCTGAACTGGTCCGAGGTAAAGGACCAACACAGTCTATTATGAGTCTGTGGAAAGGTTCCGCAGGCACCTGTATGGGAATCAGTGGCGCTCTGGGAATGGAGATGTTCGGTTTGCCTGCCATCTGACATGTATGACACTGTTTTACGTACTGTTTGACGTTATTTACCATACCTGGCCAGTAGTAGTCTTGACGAATCCCATGGTAAGTCTTGTTGAAGCCGTAGTGGGAGAGTGCTCCGTGGGCCATGTGTAGAATAGTGGGCCGCAGGCTGGTGGGAATCACAAGTTGTTCGATGTTGGCCCAATCGTCCTCCTCCTTCAGTTTACTGGGTCTATATCTGCGGTAGAGTAAGTCGTTCTCTAGGAAGAACCCAGGAATACTGTCGGGTTGAGTCTCAGCCTGGAAAAACAATGGTGTTAAAGTAAGATCTTCCCTCTGCAACTTACGGAACTCCAACTTGGTCAGATGCGGGGGGAGTTTCTGAGGGTCTTGAGGGACAGCGGTAGCAGTAGAGTCAGCTGGCTGTGGACGTGCGGCTTGTGCACGGGTGGTCACGAGAACCGGAGGAGAAACTTCATCACTCTCGTGAACCTCTGCTGGAACATACTCTAGAATAGGGTTACTTGGCACAGAGTTACACACCTGGGGTTTGTCCATGACGATCAGGTTGGTCGGTTGCAGGTCTTCTGCCAAGTCGTTGCCTAGGAGAAGTTGCACTCCAGGCATGGGAAAAGGCTTTTCCCTGACGGCGACTTGGACTTCCCCGTTCTCGTAGGGACAATCCAGGTGGACTCTGGCGAGAGGGTATGGAGTGGTAGCAGTGAGGTCAGTGATGAAGACAGTTTCTCCGGTTTAGGTGATGTTGGGCACAGCCGACTTCAAGATGATCGATTGTATAGCCGCTGTGTCCCTCAAGATCTTCAATTTGAAACGTCCCTCCGGATTTGAACCGTTGGCAGAGACAGTTCCAGTATACAGGTGGTTACTGAAAAGAGAAAGATCATTAACATCAACACCAACATTCATCACAGGCTTACCGGACTTAGGAGGAGTTGGTTTGGGTTTTTGTTGGTCAGTGGTTCCCTTGTATTGAGACTTACCACACTTGTCTATGGTATGTCCATAGAGTCTACAATACTTGCAGTACAGTTGTGAACCAGCTTGATCGGGGCTCACCTTCTCGTAACTGTACCACGACTTCTTACTGGAGGATGGTTCGGGTGTCAGCCGGTGGATGAGGCTGTAAGTGTCAGCCGACTTAGCACACTTCAGGTAGTCGGTTTCTTCTTTATCTGCTAAGTAGAGGCGGACAGGAGGCGGCACACGCCTCAAGAATTCTTCAACAAGCATCAGGTTGACGAGTTCTGTAAAAGTAGAGACATGTGCTGCTTCCAGCCATTTCATGAAATACCTCCGTTTCGTGTTAGCAAACTCAAGGAAGGTAGTGGTACTTGCCTTCAGGTGGTCACGGAATTTCCTTCTATAACTTTCGGTGGAAAGTAGGTAGGCGTCCAACACTGCTTGTTTCAGAGTGTGGTAGTCATTCTCAGACGCCAAAGTACTGAGTGTGACTGCAGCTCTACCTGTAAGATGGACTCTGAGAAGTGTGGCCCATTGGTCGACAGGCCAACTGAGTTGATTAGCAAGGGTTTCAAAGGTGGTGAAAAACACATCAACTTCTGCTTCTACAAAGGATGGCATTAACTTACTTGCATGTGATATATTAAAACTGACGGGAAGATTGGCTGTAGCTTGCTGGCGTTGAGTGAAGTGTGAAGTTTCCAAGGCGATTTCACGTTGACGACACTCTAGAGCCAGAGTCGCTTGTTGCTTGTCATGTTCGCGTTGCATCTCTAACTCGCGTTGTTTGGTTTCGAGCTGTAAGCGTTCCCGCTCCTGGAGTGTTTCAAGCTGTACTCGTTCACGTTCACGGAGTAATGCGACCTCACGTTCGTGGAGGGCGAGTCCACGTTCGTGTTCTTCTCTTCTCAAGGCAGCTTCGCGTTCTCTGAGGGTGATTTCTCGTTCTTGTTCTCTCCTCAAAGCAGCCTCGCGTTCTTGTTCGTCTCTCCTCAAAGCAGCTTCGCGTTCTTGTTCGTCTCTCCTCAAAGCAGCCTCACGTTCGTGTTCTTCCCTTCTTATGGCAGCTGCTTCCCTTTGCTGCTCACGCTCAATCTTGGCCAGCTCTAGTTTGAGTTTCATCGTTGCCAAATCAGTTTTATCTGCAATATAGTAAGTTTCATGAGTTTCAGAGTCTATCTTACCTTGCTCTAAATAGTAATCCAGCAACAGGTTGTGTAGGTCATTTTTGTTGGCTTGGTAGGGAACTTCTAGTTGATACTCATGTGCAAGAGTTTGTAATTCAGTCTTCTTGGCACGACTTAAAGTCCCTATTTCACCTGCTGGATTTGTACGGAAAGCTTGGAGACGAAACATGGTGAAATTAGCAAATAAAGGTACACGAATATTCAATAGTGAATGTCAGAAACAGGACAACGTGGCAACTGGTACCTATCCTGTGAGATCTTTAACAATTAAAGTTAAGTAAAAGATGTTAAATGATTAAATTAAATCAAGGGCGCAGGAAATCTTGTACCCGGTACTCATGTAAGAGGATAAGGGCAAGAAAATCCTACTAACAAATGAAACAGAGTTTCGAAAACAAATGAAACAGTTAAATGCTTCAAAAGTAAAAATGGTAGTCCAAGGATGTAGGCATACCTTGCCAAGTCTCTATAGGACATAAAGCAAGTTTTTCCTACTGAATTTAATATGATACTTACAGAATTAGCGAACTTTTGTGCTCTGAAAAGTAAGCTAATTCCCTACCGTTGTATGTATCATCATCTCTGACTGACGTGTAGGGGTGCGAGGTGTCAACTGGTGACGAGAACTGCTGCTGAGGTCCCAATTCAGCAACTAAAGTTCGAGCTAGAGGAACTATGGCCCTCTTTGTCCTCCTACAGTCAGATTGCAGAAGATTGGGTACTCTTGACCCGGGGCAGACCACAGTACCAGGGTACCAATATGATGATCTGTCAGAAATGAGAAATATTCAAGGGACAAAGATGGTAAACACGAGTAATAACACGGAGGGAGAGATGACCAATTAAGAGTATGACTGCGGCCTACAGTCACCACGTAATCCAAAGTTGTCTCACCTTCACCATATGTTACTCTCGTAATGCACAATACACCGCACCTTATAAAAAATGAAATTGAATATGAAAAATAGTAAAGCTACGTTAACAAAGTTAAATACGCTTACCATAAATTACCACTTGGCACCAGTACCTGAGTGAAGCTCCTAGGACAGGCCCCCATATAACTTGTGACGGTAACGCGTTGGTGTTCGGCTGTTTAAGGCTAGGGGTATGGCCTCGTCACATAGTTATAAAAAAAATAGAAAAACTGGAACTTCGTCTGTGGTAAGGTAAGGAGAAGACACACAAAACACAAGTAAATTTTAACAATGAAATTTTAATTACGTTAAATAAATCAAAACATGAAAAAATGGACAAACAAATTTTTATAATAAAATCAATGAATCAAAATAATAAGAATAATTAAATGACACAATGAAAAGTTACGTTAAGACAAAATAACAAGAAGTGCAACACAAAAATAAATGGAAGGTGCTGGAATATTGGCTTTAAGCTACCACCTCTCTCAGTATACGCTAACGTCTAGCCGGGAGGAGTGGTAACTGCGGAAGCACAGAATATTCTCTGGTCTGAGGTCGTGGCGACCCCAGACATCAAGTAGTATGGGGGGGGGGCGAGTGCAGTTGCAGCCAGACCGGCGACCAATCAGCGGAGCCGGTAGTGATCAACAGGTAGTTTGGCGGTTTGAGTCTGAACAGGTGTCCCTGGCTGCATACGTTTTGCGCTCTGGCAAACCTTGGAGATGTTGTTGTCGTTGCTGGACATTTCTTCCCTAGTGGTTTTATATAGTTTGTTGCGACGTATTTGTAGAGGGAAGAGCAGGCTCAATCTCTTGAAGGAGATTATTGTCACAATACAATAAACTGAAAATTCACAACAACCTGGAAAAACGGCAAAATATTGCATAATTCGATGATATTTTGTGTAAATCATATAAAGAAAAAGGCGGACGATAAACGTCAAAATATTGCTAAATTCGGTGATTTTGAGTAAAAAAGAAAATGCAAGAAAACATACCTAAAAATGCAATATTATGCGAAATTCTGAGATTTGAAAGCCAAATCACATATCGTGAGAAAACGTAAAGTAGTATCGAAATCATGGTACAAACGAATATATTTACGTAAACTCAATAAAAATATTCTGCACGTATTCGCAGTATGAAATTACATTTTATACCGAAAATATGCCAATTACTGAGTGTGGCGATGGATCACATTTTGCCCAGGCCCTCCCTGCAGTTTTCAAATTATCCCAAGCATCCCAAATTCGACCCTTGAGCCATATTTTGGAGTCACATTCTAACTCTCTGCTCGTATTCGCTGTTTGAAATTATGAATTTTTATACCGAAAATATGTCAATTACTGAGGGCAGCGATAGGTCCCATTTTGCCCAAACCCCCTTTGCACTTTTCAAAATATCCCAAACATCCCATGTTCGACGCTTGAACCATATTTTGGAGCCAAATTCCGGCTCTCTGCACGTATTCGCAGTTTGAAATTACATCATTTTATAACGAAAACATGCCAATTACTTAGCGCAGCGATAGGTCACATTTTGCCCAAACCCCCCAGCAGTTTTCAAAACATCTCAAACATCCCAAATTCGACGCTTGAGCCAAATTTTGGAGCCAAATTGTGGCTCTCTGCCAATATTCGCAGCTTGAAATTTCGAATTTTTATACCGAAAATATGCCAATTACGGAGAGCGGCGATGGATCACATTTTGCCCAAACCCTCCCTCCAGTTTTCAAAATATCCCAAACATCCCAAATTCGACCCTGGAGCCTTATTTTGGAGCCAAATTCTGGCTCTCTGCACATATTCGCAGTTTGAAATTACGAATCTTTATACCGAAAATATGTCAATTACTGAGAGCGGCGATAGGTCACATTTTGCCCAAACCCCCCACCCCCCTGCAGTTTTCAAAATATCCCAAACATCCCAAATTCGAAGCTTGAGCCATATTTTGGAGCCAAATTCTGGCTTTCTGCACGTATTCGCTGTTTGAAA
This sequence comes from Procambarus clarkii, assembly GCF_040958095.1. Classification (NCBI taxonomy): domain Eukaryota; kingdom Metazoa; phylum Arthropoda; class Malacostraca; order Decapoda; family Cambaridae; genus Procambarus; species Procambarus clarkii. Next base: position 37,134,548 of record NC_091196.1, on the reverse strand, counting down.
TTACGTCTTTTTATACCGAAAATATGCCAATTATTGAGAGCAGCGATGGGTCACATTTTGCCAAACCCCCCCCCCCCTGCAGTTTTCAAAAGGTCGCAAACAACCCAAATTCCACAATTGTGGCATATTTTGGAGCGAAATTCAGGCTCTCTGCACGTATTCGCAGTTTGAAATTACGAATTTTTATACCGAAAATATACCAATTACTTAGAGCGGCGATGGATCACATTCTGCCCAAACCCTCCGTGCAGTTTTCAAAACATCGAAAACATCCAAAATTAGACCCTTGAACCATATTTTCTAGCCAAATTCTGACTTTCTGCACGTGTTCGCAGTTTGAAATAACGACATTTTTACCAAAAATATGTCTATTACTGAAAGCGGCGATAGCTCACATTTTGCCCAAACCCACCAGTCAGTTTTCATAATATCCCAAGCATCCCAAATTCGACCCATGAGCCATATTTTGGAGCCAAATTCTGGCTCTCTGCACGTATTCGCATTTTGAAATTACAACTTTTTAAACCGAAAATATGCCAGTTACTGAGAGCGGCGATGGGTAACATTTTGCCCAAACCCTCTATGCAGTTTTCAAAATATCTCAAACATCCCCAATTCGACGCTTGAGCCATATTTTGGAGCCAAATTCTGGCTCTCTGCGCCTATTCGCAGTTTGAAATTACGAGTTTTTATACCGAAAATATGCCAATTACTTAGAGCGGCGATGGATCACATTCTGCACAAACCTTCCCTGCAGTTTTCAAAATATCCCACACATCCCAAATTAAACGGTTGAGCCATATTTTGGAGCTAAATTCAGGCTCTCTGCACGTATTTGCAGTTTGAAGCTACGAATTTTTATACCGAAAATATGCCAATTACGGAGAGCAGCAATGGATCACATTTTGCCCAAACCCCTTTTTGCAGTTTTCAAAATATCGCAAACATCCCAAATTCCACCCTTGCGGCTTATTTTGGAGCGAAGTTCTGGCTCTCTGCACGTATTCGCAGTTTTAAATTAGGAATTTTTATACCGAAAATATACCAATTACTTAGAGCAGCGATGGATTACATTTTGCCCAAAACCTCCGTGCAGTTTTCAAAATATCCAAAACATCCCAAATTCGACACTTGAGCCATATTTTCTAGCCAAATTCGGGCTTTCTGCACATATTCACAGTTTGAAATAACGACGTTTTATCCCGAAAATATGCCAATTACTGAAAGAGGCGATATATCACATTTTGCTCAAATCCACCATTCAGTTTTCAAAATATCCCAAACATCCCAAATACGACCCTTGAGCCATATTTTGGAGCCAAATTCTGGCTCTCTGCACCTATTCGCAGTTTGAAATTACGACATTTTATACCGAAAATATGTCAATTACTGAGAGCAGCGATTGGTCACATTTTACCTAAACCCCCCCTGCAGTTTTCAAAATATCCCAAACATCCCAAATTTTGGCTCTCTGCACGTATTCGCAGTTTTAAATTAGGTATTTTTATACCGAAAATATGCTAATTACTTTGAGAGGCGATGGAGCACATTTTGCCCAAACCCTCCGTGCAGTTTTCATAATATCCCAAACTTCCCAAATTCGACCCTGGAGCCTTATTTTGAAGCCAAGTTCTTGCTTTCTTCACGTATTCGCAGTTTGAAATAACGACTTTTTATACCGAAAATATGTCAATTACTGAAAGCTGCAATGGGTCACATTCTGCTCAAACCCCCTTGCAGTTTTCAAAATATCCCAAACATACCAAATTCGACCCTTGAGCCAATTTTTGGAGCCAAATTGTGGCTCTCTGCACATATTCGCATTTTGAAATTACGACTTTTTATACCGAAAATATGCCAATTACTGAGAGGGGCGGTAAGTCACATTTAGCCGAACCCCCCTCCTTGCAGTTTTCAAAATATCCCGAACATCCCAAATTCGACCCTTGAGAATGTTTTTGGAGCCAAATTTTGGCTCTCTGCAATTATTTGCTGTTTGAAATTACGACTTTTTATCCCAAACATCCCAAACTTGACGCTTGAAAATATGCCAATTACTGAAAGAAGCGATGGGTCACGTTTTGCCCAAACCCCCCTGCAGTTTGCAAAATATCCCAAACATCCAAATTCGACCTTTGAGCCATATTTTGGAGCCAAATTCTAGCTTTCTGCACGTATTCGCAGTTTGAAATTACGACATTTTATACCGAAAATATGCCAATTACTAAGTGCAGCGATGGATCACATTTTGCCCAGGCCTTCCCTGCACTATGCAAAATATCCCAAACATCCCATATTCGACCCATGAGCTATATTTTGGAGCCAAATTCTGGCTCTCTGCACGTATTCGCATTTTGAAATTATGACTTTTTATACCGAAAATATGCCAATTACTAAGAGCAGCGATAGGTCACATTTAGCCGAAACCCCCTCCTTGCAGTTTTCAAAACTTCCCAAACATCCCAAATTCGATCCTTGAGAATGTTTTTGGAGCCAAATTTTGGCTCTCTGCACGTATTCGCTGTTTGAAATTACGACTTTTTATCCCAAACGTCCAAAACTTGACGCTTGAAAATATGCCAATTACTGAAAGAAACGATGGGTCACGTTTTGCCCAAACCCCCCTGCAGTTTGCAAAATATCCCAAACATCCAAATTCGACCTTTGAGCCATATTTTGGAGCCAAATTCTAGCTTTCTGCACGTATTCGCCCTTTGAAATTACGTCATTTTATACCGAAAATATGAAAATTACTGAGAGCGGCGATGGGTCACATTTTGCCCAAACCCCCCTGCAGTTTTCAAAATATACCAAACATCCCAAATTCGACCCGGGAGCGTTATTTTGGGGCCAAATTCTCGGTCTCTGCACGTATTTGCAGTTTGAAATTACGACTTTTTATACGGAAAATATGCCAATAACTGAAAGCAGCGATGCGTCACATTTTGCCCAAATCCCGCTTGCAGTTTTCAAATATCCCAAACATCCCAAATTCGACTCTTGAGCCATACTTTATAGCCAAATTCTAGCTCTCTACACGTATTCGCAGTTTGAAATTATGACATTTTATACTGAAAATATGTCAATTACGGAAAGCGGCGATGGATCACATTAGGCCCAAACCCTCCCTGCAGTTTTAAAAATATCCCAAACATCCCAAATTCGACCCTGGAGCCTTATTATGGAGCCAAATTCTGGCTCTCTTCACGTATTCGCAGTTTGAAATTACGACATTTTATACCGAAAATATGCCAATTACTGAGAGCGGCGATGGGTCACATTTTGCCCAAACCCACCTGAAGTTTTCAAAATATCACAAACATCGCAAATTCGACCCTTGAGCGAAATTTTGGAGCGAGGCTGAAGAGAGTGAAGCAGAGGCTCAAGAGAGGGATGCAGAGGCACAAGAAAATGATGAAGACGCTCAAGAGAGTGCTGCTGAGGCTCAAGAGAGGGATGCTGAGGCTCCAGAGAGTGATGCAGAGGCTCCAGAGAGTGATGCAGAGGCTGAAGTGAGAGATGCAGAGGCTTAAGAGAGTGACACAGAGGCTCAAGAGTGATGCAGAGGCTCAAGAGAATGATGTAGAGGCTTAAGAGAGGGATGCAGAGGCTCAAGAGAATGATGCAGAGGCTCATGAGAGTGATGCAAACGATCAAGATAGGAATGCAGAGGCATAAGAGAGTGATGCAGAGGCTCAAGAGTCGGATGTAGAGGCTCAAGAGAGTAAGGCAGAAGCTGAAGAGAGTGATGCAGAGTCTTAAGAAAGTGATGCACAGGCTGAAGAGAGTGATGCAGAGGCTCAAAAGAGTGATGTAGAGGCTCAAGAGAGTGATGCAGAGGCTCAGGAGAGTGATGCAGAGGCTTAAGAGAGTGATGCAGAGGCTGAAGAGAGTGATGCAGAGGGTCTAGAGAGTGATGCAGAGGCTCAAGAGAGTGATGCAGAGGCTCAAGAGAGTGATGCAGAGGATCATGAGCGTGATGCAGAGGCTCGAGAGAGTAATGCAGAGGCCTCAAGAGAGGGATTCAGAGGCTTAAGAGAGGGATGTAGAGGCTCAAGAGAGTAATGCAGAGGCTCAAGAGAGTGATGCAGAGGCTCAAGAGAGGGATGCAGAGGCTAAAGAGAGTGATGCAGAGGCTGAAGAGAGTGATGCAGAGGCTCAAGAGAGGAATGCAGAGGCTCAAGAGAGTGATTGAGAGGCTTTCGAGAGTGATGCAGAGACTTAAGAGAGTGATGCAGAGGCGTAAGAGAGGGATGCAGAGGCTCAAGAGAAGGATGCAGAGGGTCAAGATAGGGATGCAAGAGCTCACGAGAGTGATGCAGATGCTCAAGAGAGTGATTCTGAGGCTTGCGAGAGTGATGCAGAGGCTTAAGAGAGTGATGCAGAGGCTTAAGAGAAGGGTGCAGAGGCTCAAGAGAGGGATGCAGAGGCTCAAGAGAGGGATGCAGAGGATCAAGAGAGGGATGCAGAGGATCATGTGAGGGATGCAGAGGCACAAGAGAAAGATGAAGAGGCTCAAGAGAGGGATGCAGAGGCTAAAGACAGTGATGCAGAGGCTCAAGAGAGTTCTGCAGAGGCTCAAGAGAGTGATGCATAGGCTTACGAGAGTGATGCAGATGATCAAGAGAGAGATGCAGAGGCTTAAGAGAGTGATGCAGAGGCTGAAGACAGTGTTGCGGAGGCGTAGGAGAGGGATGCAGAGGGTCAAGAGAGTGATGCAGAGGCTCAAGAGAGTGATGCATAGGCTAAAGAGAGTGATGCAGTGGCTTAAGAGAGGGATGCAGAGGCTCAAGAGAGGGATGCATAGGCTTAAGATAGTGATGCAAAGGCTCAAGAGAGGGATGCAGGAGTTCAAGAGAGGGATGCAGAGGCTCAAGAGAGTGATGCAGAGGCTTAAGAGAGGGATGCAGCGGCTCAAGAGAGTGAAGCAGAGGCTTAAGAGAGGGATGCAGAGGCACAAGATAATGATGAAGAGGCTCAAGAGAGTGCTGCTGCGGCTCAAGAGAGGGGTGCTGAGGCTCCAGAGAGGGATGCAGAGGCTCCATAGAGTGATGCAGAGGATGAAGTTAGAGATGCAGAGGCTTAAGAGAGTGACGCAGAGGCTCAAGAGAGTGATGCAGTCTCAAGAGAGGAATGCAGATGCTCAGGAGAGTGATTAAGAGGCTTACGAGAGTGATGCAGAGACATAAGAGAGTGATGCAGAGGCGTAAGAGAGGGATGCAGAGGCTCAAGAGAGGGATGCAGAGGCTCAAGATAGGGATGCAGGAGCTCAAGAGAGTGATGCCGAGGCACACGAGAGTGATTCAGAGGCTTACGAGAGTGATGCAGATGATCAACAGAGGGATGCAGAGGCTTAAGAGAGGGATGCATAGGCTTGGGAGAATGATGTAGAGGCTTATGAGAGGGATGCAGAGGCTCAAGAGAATGATGCAGTGGCTCAAGAGAGTGACACAAATGATCAAGAGAGGGATGCAGAGGCATAAGAGAGTCATGCAGAGGCTCAAGAGAGTGATGTAGAGGCTTAAGAGAATGATGCAGAGGCTCAAGAGAGTGATGCAGAGGCTTAAGAGAGTGATGCAGAGGCTTAAGATTGAGATGCAGAGGCTCAAGAGAGGGATGCAGAGGCTCAAGAGAGGGGATGCAGAGGCACAAGAGAGGGATGCAGAGGCTCGTGAGAGTGATGCAGAGGCTTAAGAGAGGGATGCATAGGCTTGGGAGAGTGATGCAAAGGCTCACGAGAGGGATGCAGAGGCTCAAGAGAATGATGAAGAGGCTAAAGGGAGTGCTGTAGAGGCTCAAGAGAGGGATGCTGAGGCTCCAGAGAGAGATGCAGAGGCTCCAGAGAGTTATGCAGAGGCTGAAGAGAGTGATGTAGAGGCTCAAGAGAGTGATGCAGAGGCTTAAGAGAGTGACTCAGAAGCTCAAGAGAGTTATGCAGAGGCTAAAGAGAATGATGTAGAGGCTTAAGAGAGGGATGCAGAGGCTCAAGAGAGTGATGCAGAGGCTTAAGAGAGTGATGCAGAGGCTTAAGATTGAGATGCAGAGGCTCAAGAGAGGGATGCAGAGGCTCATGAGAGGGGATGCAGAGGCACAAGAGAGGGATGCAGAGGCTCGTGAGAGTGATGCAGAGGCTCAAGAGAGGGATGCATAGGCTTGGGAGAGTGATGCAAAGGCTCACGAGAGGGTTGCAGAGGCTCAAGAGAATGATGAAGAGGCTAAAGGGAGTGTTGTAGAGGCTCAAGAGAGGGATGCTGAGGCTCCAGAGAGGGATGCAGAGGCTCCAGAGAGTTATGCAGAGGCTGAAGAGAGTGATGTAGAGGCTCAAGAGAGAGTGATGCAGAGGCTTAAGAGAGTGACTCAGAAGCTCAAGAGAGTTATGCAGAGGCTCAAGAGAATGATGTAGAGGCTTAAGAGAGGGATGCAGAGGCTCAAGAGAATGATGCAGAGGCTTAAGGGAGTGATACAGAGGCTTTAGAAAGTGAAGCAGAGGCTGAAGAGAGTGATGCAGAGGCTTAAGAGAGTGGTGCAGACGACAAAGAGAGGGAATCAGAGGCTTAAGAGAGTGATGCAGAGGCTTACTAGAGTGTTGCAGAGGCTCAAGAGAGGGATACAGAGGCTCATGAGAGTGATGCAGAGGCTCAAGAGAGTTATGCAGAGGCTCATGAGAGTGATGCAGAGGGTTAGGAGAATGATGCAGAGGCTCAAGAGAGTGATGCAGAGGCTTAAGAGAGTGATATAGAGGCTTAAGAGAGGGATGCAGAGGCTCAAGAGAGGGATGCAAAGGCTCAAGAGAGGGGATGCAGAGGCACAAGAGAGCGATGCAGAGGCTCGTGGGAGTGATCCAGATACTCAAGAGCGGGATGCATAGGCTTGGGAGAGTGATGCAAATGCTCACGAGAGGGATGCAGAGGCTCATGAGAGGGATGCAGGAGTTCAAGAGAGGGATGCAGAGGCTCAAGAGAGTGATGCAGAGGTTTAGGAGAGGGATGCAGAGGCTCAAGAGAGTGATGCAGAGGGTTAGGAGAGGGATGCAGAGGCTCAAGTACATATGTTCGTATATATATTCGTATATATATTCGCGTATATATAAACGTATATATATTCGTTTTTACCAATATTTCAATACTACTTCATGTTTTCTCACGATATGTGATTTACCCTTCAAATCTTAGAATTTCGCAAATTTTGCATTTTATGCAAGTTTTCTTGCATTTTGTTTTGTACTAAAAATCATCGAATTTATCAATATTTTGACCTTTATCATCCCCTTTTCCTGTATGTGATTTAAACAAAATATCATCGAATTAGGCCGTTTTTGCACGTTTTCTTTAATTTTCAGTTTATTGTTATTAATTCATTAAATATACGATAAAAATTATGCAAACACATAATTGATATGAAAATAACCTTAAATACTTCTTTTTCAATCATCTATTTGTTTCTCGTTAAAATACTGAGTAAGATATTGAAAAGGGAGAAGTTCTGTTTTTAATGCATATATCGACGTTTCAGCCGGAGTAGAACGGTTTTACGTGTACATCTTCCATCGGTAATATAAACCGAAAATCAGGAACATTTTAGTTAATTTTAATGAAAACACATTGATTTTTATCATTTGTATTGGAAGCAGCATCTTTATACGTCTTTTCTAGGGTCTAAAAAATACGAAACGTCGCTCTATGATTCGAAGTTAAAATCCTCAAATTTGGTATAATAATGACTTTTTTCACGTTTTTCATGTAGTTTGATATTACGGAAATATATTCATTTTTACCAATATTTCGATACTATTTCATGTAGTATCACGATATGTGATTTGGCCTTCAAATCTCAGATTTTCGAATAATATTGCATTTTAAGCAAGTTTTCTTGCATTTTGTTTCGTACTAAAAATCATCGAAATCAGCAATATTTTGACGTTTATCATCCCCTTTTCCTTTATGTGATATAAACAAAATATCATCGAATTAGGCAATATTTTGCTGTTTTTCCACGTTTTTGTGAATTTTCAGTTTATTGCTATTAATTCATTAAATATACGATAAAAATAATGCAAACACATAATTGATTAGAAATTAACCTTAAACACTTCATTTTCAATCAACTATTTGTTTTTCGTTAAAATACTGAGTAAGATATTGAAAAGGGGAGAAGTTCTGTTTTTATTGCATATATCGACGTTTCAGCCGGATTAGAGCGGTTTTACGTGTACATTTTTCATCGGTAATATAAACGGAAAATCAGGAACATTTTAATTAATTCTAATGAAAACACATTGATTTTTATCATTTGTATTTGAAACAACATTGTCATATGTCTTTTCTAGGATCTAAATAATACGAAACCTCGCTCTATGATTTGAAGTTAAAATCCTCAAATATGGTAATATAGTGACTTTTTTCACGTTATTCATGTAGTGTGATTTTACGTATATATATTCGTTTTTACCAATATTTCGATACTACTTCATGTTTTCTCACGATATGTGATCTGGCCTTCAAATCACAGAATTTCGCAAATTTTGCATTTTAAGCAAGTTTTCTTGCATTTTGTTTTGTACTAAAAATCATCGAATTTAGCAATATTTTGACCTTAATCATCTCTTTTTCCTTTACGTGATTTAAACAAAATATCATTGAATTAAGCAATATTTTGCCGTTTTTCCACGTTTTTGTGAATTTTCAGTTTATTGCTATTATTTCATTATATATACAATAAAAATGATGCAAACACATAATTAAAATTCGAAGGATTTTATCGAAGATAAAAATTCGAAGGATTTTAACTTCGAATCATAGAGCGACGTTTCGTATTTTTTAGACCCTAGAAAAGACGTATAAACATGTTGCTTCAAATACAAATGATAAAAATTAATGTGTTTTCATTAAAATTAACTAAAATGTTCCTGATTTTCGATTTATATTACCGATGGAAGATGTACACGTAAAACCGTTCTAATCCGGCTGAAACGTCGATATATGCAATAAAAAGAGAACTTCTCCCCTTTTCAATATCTTACTCAGTATTTTAACGAGAAACAAATAGATGATTAAAAATGAAGTACTTAAGGGTATTTTCGAATTCAGTTAAAATATTGCTGAAATCGATGATTTTTAGTACGAAACAAAATGCAAGAAAACTTGCTTTAAATGCAATATTATGCGAAAATCTGAGATTTGAAGGCCAAATCACATATCGTGATACTACATGAAATAGTATCGAAATAATGGTAAAAATTAATATATTTCCGTAATATCAAACTACATGAAAAACGTGAAAAAAGTCATTATTATACCAAATTCGGGCTCAATTATGAGCCCGAATTTGGCTCGAAAATATGGCTCAAACGTCGAATTTGGGATGTTTGGGATATTTTAAAAACTGCAGGGAGGGTTTGGGTAAAATTATATCCATCGCCGCTTTCAGTAATTGTCATGTTTTCGGTATAAAAAGTCGTAATTTCAAACAGCGAATAAGCGCAGAAAGCCAGAATTTGGCTCCAAAATATTGCTCAAGCGTCGAATTTGGGATGTTTGGGATATTTTGAAAACTGCAGGGGGGGGGGGGGGGTTTGGCCGAATTGTGACCCATCGCTGCTTTCAGTATATGACATATTTTCGGTATAAAAAGTCGTTTTTCAAACTGCGAATACGTGCAGAAAGCCAGAATTCGGCAAGAAAATATGGCTCAAGGGTCGAATTTGGGATGTTTGGGATATTTTTAAAACTGCAGGGAGGGTTTGGGAATAATGTGATCCATCGCCGCTTTCCGTAATTGGCATATTTTCAGTATAAAAGTCATAATTTCAAACTGCGAATACGTGCAGAGCCAGAATTTGGCTCCAAAATCCAATGGTCGAATTTAGGATGTTTGGGATATTTGAAAACTGCAAGGGGGTTTAGGCAAAATGTGACGCATCGCTGCTTTCAGTAATTGGCATATTTTCAGTATAAAAAGTCGTAATTTCAAACTGCGAATATGTGCAGAGAGAGAGAATTTGACTCCAAAAAAAGGCTCCAGGGACGAATTTGGGATGTTTGGGATATTTTGAAACTTGCAGGTGGGGGGGGGGGGTTGGACAAAATGTGACCCATCACCGCTCTCAGTAATTGGCATTTTTTCGGTATAAAAAGTCGAAATTTCAAACAGTGAATACGTGCAGAGAGCCCGAATTTGGCTTCAAAATATGGCTCAAGCGTAGTATTTGGGATGTTTGGGATATTTTGCAAACTGCCGGGGGGTTTGGGCAAAATGTGACCCATCGCTGCTTTCAGTAATTGGCTTATTTTCAAGGGTCAAATTTGGGAAGTTTGGGATAAAAAGTCATAATTTCAAACTGCGAATACGTACAGAGAGCCAGAATTTAGCTCCAAAATAATTCTCAAGGATCAAATTTAGGATGTTTGGGATATTTTGAAAATTGCAGGGAAGGTTTGGGGCAAAATTTGATCCACCGCCGCTCTCAGTAATTGGCATATTTTCGGTATAAAAAGTCGTAATTTCAAACTGCGAAAACGTGCAGAGAGCTAGAATTTGGCTCCAAAATATGGCTCAAGCGTTGAATTTTGGATGTTTAGGATATTTTGGAAACTACAGGGAGGGTTTGGGCAAAATGTGACCCATAGCCGCTTTCAGTAATTGGCATATTTTCGGTATGAAAAGTCGTAATTTCAAACTGCGAATACATGCAGAAAGCCAAAATTTGGCTCCTAAATAGGGCTCAAGGGTTGAATTGGGGATGTTTGAGATATTTTGAAAACTGAAGGGAGGGCCTGGGTAAAATGTGGTCCATCGCCGCACTCAGTAATTGGCATATTTTCGGTATAAAATGAAATAATTTCAAACTGCGAACACGTGCAGAGACCCCGAATTTGGCTCCAAAATATGGCTCAAGCGTCGAATTTGGGATGTTTGGGATATTTTGAAAACTGCAGGAATGGTTTGGGCAAAATGTGATCCATCGCCGCTCTCAGTAATTGGCATATTTTCGGTATAAAAACTCGTAATTTCAAACTGCGAATACGTGCAGAGAGCCAGAATTTGGCTCCAAAATATAGGTCATGGGTCGAATTTGGGATGTTTGGAATAATATGAAAATAGCAGGGGAGTTTGGGCAAAGTGTGACCCATCGTCGCAATCAGTAATTGGCATATTTTCGGTAGAAAATGAAATAATTTCAAACTGCGAATACGTGCAGAGAGCCCGAATTTGGCTCCAAAATATGGCTCAAGCGTGGAATTTGGAATGTTTGGGATATTTTGAAAACTGCAGGGAGGGTTTGTGCAAATTGTGATCCAACGCCGTTTTCAGTAATTGTCATGTTTTCGGTATAAAAATTCGTAATTTCAAACTGCGAATACTCGCAGAAAGCCTGATTTTGGCTCCAAAATATGGCTCAAAGGTCGAATTTGGGATGTTTGGGATATTTTGCAAACTGCCAGGGAGTTTGAGCAATGAGACCCATCGCTGTTTTCAGTAATTGGCATATTTTCAAGCGTCAAATTTGGGAAGTTTGGGATAAAGAGTCGCAATTTCAAACTGCGAATACGTGCAGAGAGCCAGAATTTAGCTCCAAAATAATTCTCAAGGTTCAAATTTAGGATGTTTCGGATATTTTGAAAATTGCAAGGAAGGTTGGGGGCAAAATTTTATCCATCACCGCTCTCAGTAATTGGCATAATTTCGGTATAAAAATTCGTAAATTCAAACTGCGAATACGTGCAGAGAGCCAGAATTTGGCTCCAAAACATGACTCAAGGGACGAATTTGGGATGTTTGGGATAATTTGATAACTGCAGAGAGGGTTTCGTCAAAATGTGATCCATCGCTGCTTTCAGTAATTGGCATATTTTAGGTATAAAAAGTCGTAATTTCAAACAACGAATACATGCAGAAAGCCAAAACTTGGCTCCAAAATATGGCTCAAGGGTAAAACTTGGGATGTTTGGGATATTTTGAAAACAGCGGGGATGGCTTGGGCAAAATGTGATCCATCGCTGCTCTCAGTAATTGGCATATTTTCGGTATAAAATGTCATAATTTCAAACTGCTAATACGTGCAGAGAGCCCGAATTTTGCTCCAAATTATGACTCAAGCGTCGAATTTGGGATGTTTGGGATATATTTAAAACTGCAGGGAGGGTTTGGGCAAAATGTGATCCATTGCCGCTTTCAGTAATTGTCATGTTTTCGTTATAAAATGCCGTAATTTCAAACAGCGAATACGTGCAGAGTGCCAGAATTTGGCTCCAAAATATAGCTTATGGGTCGAATTTGGGATGTTTGGGATATTTTGCAAACAGCCGGGGGGTTTGGGCAAAATGTGACCCATCGCTGCTTTCAGTAATTGGCTTATTTTCAAGCGTCAAATTTGAGATGTTTGGGATAAAAAGTCATAATTTCAAACTGCGAATACATGCAGAGAGCCAGAATTTAGCTCCAAAATAATTCTCAAGGGTCAAATTTGGGATGTTTGGGATATTTTGAAAACTACAGGGAAGGTTTGGGCAAAATGTAATCCATCGACGCTCTCAGTAATTGGCATATTTTCGGTATAAAAACTCGTAATTTCAAACTGCGAATACGTGCAGAGAGCTAGAATTTGGCTCCAAAATATGGCTCAAGCGTTGAATTTGGGATGTTTGGGATATTTTGGAAACAGCAGGGAGGGTTTGGGAAAAAAGTGATCCATCGCAGGTTTCAGTAATTGGCATATTTTCGGTATAAAAGCCGTAATTTCAAACTGGGAATACATGCAGAGAGCCCGAATTTGGCTCTAAAATATGGCTCAAGCGTCGCTTTTTGGATGTTTGCTACATTTTGAAAACTACAGGGAGGGTTTGGGAAAAATATGATCCATCGCTGCTCTCAGTAAATGGCATATTTCCGGTATAAAAAGACGTAATTTCAAACTTCGAATACGTGCAGAGAGCCCAAATTTGGTTTCAAAATATGGCTCAAGCGTCGATTTTTGGGATGTTTGGGATATTTTGAAAACTGCAGGGGGGGGGGGGCAAAATGTGACCTATCGCTGCTCTCAGTAATTGACATATTTTCGGTATAAAAAGTAGTAATTTCAAACTGCGTATACGTGCAGAGAGCTAGAATTTGGCTCCAAAATATGGCCCAAACGTTGAATTTGGGATATTTGGGATAATTTGAAAACTGCAGAGAGGGTTTCGTCAAAATGTGATCCATCACTGCTTTCAGTAATTGGCATATTTTCGGTATAAAAAGTCGTAATTTCAAACAATGAATACATGCAGAAAGCCAAAATTTGCTCCAAAATATGGCTCAAGGGTCGAATTTGTGATGTTTAGGATATTTTGGAAACTGCAGGGAGGGTTTGGGCAAAATGTGATCCATCGCCGATTTCAGTAATTGGCATATTTTCGGTATAAAAGTCGTAATTTCAAACTGCGAATACGTGCAGAGAGCCCGAATTTGGCTCGAAAATATGGCTCAAACGTCGAATTTGGGATGTTTGGGATATTTTAAAAACTGCAGGGAGGGTTTGGGCAAAATGATATCCATCGCCGCTTTCAGTAATTGTCATGTTTTCGGTATAAAAAGTCGTAATTTCAAACAGCGAATAAGCGCAGAAAGCCAGAATTTGGCTCCAAAATATAGCTCAAGCGTCGAATTTGGGATGTTTGGGATATTTTGAAAACTGCAGGGGGGGGGGGTTTGGCCGAATTGTGACCCATCGCTGCTTTCAGTAATTGACATATTTTCGGTATAAAAAGTCGTTTTTCAAACTGCGAATACGTGCAGAAAGCCAGAATTCGGCTAGAAAATATGACTCAAGGGTCGAATTTGGGATGTTTGGGATATTTTTAAAACTGCAGGGAGGGTTTGGGAATAATGTGATCCATCGCCGCTTTCTGTAATTGGCATATTTTCAGTATAAAATTCATAATTTCAAACTGCGAATACGTGCAGAGAGCCAGAATTTGGCTTCAAAATCCAAAATCCAAGGGTCGAATTTAGGATGTATGGGATATTTGAAAACTGCAAGGGGGTTTGGGCCAAATGTGGCGCATCGCTGCTTTCAGTAATTGGCATATTTTCAGTATAAAAAGTAGTAATTTCAAACTGCGAATACGTGCAGAGAGCCAGAATTTGACTCCAAAATAAGGTTCCAGGGACGAATTTGGGATGTTTGGGATATTTGGAAACTTGCAGGGGGGTGGGGAAGGGGGGGGGGGGGTTGGACAAAATATGACCCATCGCCGCTCTCAGTAATTGGCATATTTTCGGTATAAAAAGTCGAAATTTCAAACAGTGAATACGTGCAGAGAGCCCGAATTTGGCTTCAAAATATGGATCAAGCATAGTATTTGGGATGTTTGGGATATTTTGCAAACTGCCGGTGGGTTTGGGCAAAATGTGACCCATCGCTGCTTTCAGTAATTGGCTTATTTTCAAGCGTCAAATTTGGGATGTTTGGGATAAAAAGTCATAATTTAATGATCGGTCCATTTACCCGACCCGACGATTTACCCGACGGTTTACTCGACGATTTACCCGACAGTTTACAATGACGGTTTACCCGAAGGTATAATCGACGGTTTACCCGAAGGTTTACTCGAAGGTTTACAATGACGATTTACCCGACGGTTTACAATGACGGTTTACAATGACGGTTTACAATGACGGTTTACAATGACGGTTTACAATGACGGTTTACCCGACGGTTTACAATGACAGTTTAACCGACGGTTTACCCGACGGTTTACAAAGACGGTTTACCTGCCGCTTTACCCTGACAGTTTACCCGACGTGTTTAGTTTACAGTTTTCACGTCAGTTATCATGAGAACAGATTTTAGACTATTTTATTTTATTTATTCGACGACTTACACGACGGGTAAACCCCGTCGGGTTTACCTGTCGGGTTTACCCGTTTTTACACGGGTAAAAAACGGGTAAAAATTATCCGACGATTTACGCGACGATTTATCCGACGATTTATCCGACGATTTACGCGACGATTTATCCGACGATTTACGCGACGATTTACGCGACGATTTACGCGACAATTTACGCGACGATTTACGCGACTATTTACCCGACGATTTACGCGACGATTTACGCGACGATTTACCCGACGATTTACACGACGATTTACCCGACGATTTGCGCGACGATTATGTTCGGTGACGATTCATTCGGCGATTTATTTATTCATTTTTATTTATTTATTTATTTTTATTTTTATTTTTATTTTATTTTTATTTTTTATTTTTTATTTATATTTATTCATGCTTTATTCGTTATTATTCATTTGGCGATACATTCGGCGATACATTCGGCGAGTTATTTATTCAATTTTATTTATTCATTTTTATTTATTTATTTTTATTTATTTATGACCCGACCTGACCCGACCCGACCTGACCCGACACGACCTGACCCGACACGTCCTGACCCGACACGTCCTGACCCGACACGACCTGACCCGACACGACCTGACCCGACACGACCTGACGCGACACGATCTGACCCGACACGACCTGACCCGACACGACCCGACACGACCCGACCCGACACGACCCGACCCGACATGACCCAACCCGACACGACCTGACCCGACACGACACGACACGACCTGACACGACACGACCTGACACGACACGACCTGACACGACACGACCTTGCACGACACGACCTGACACGACACGATCTGACACGACACGACCTGACACGACACGACCTCGCCTTACCTAATCTAACTCGGGTCCAGGTGTGGGTCCGTGGGCCCCCGGACTTCCACCCTTCCCCACATCCCAGGGTCAGGTCAGGTCAGGTCAAGTTTTAGCTACCCAGAGACCTCACAGTCGAGATGGACGGACGCAGCTACAGGACGAGACACACACAAATCTGTGCCCTGTAGTTACACCGTTTTGACAGACTCGAACACACGTCAGTTCTCATGAGAACAGATTCCCATCCGACTAGGCCATTCTGGGGTCGCCAAGTTTTCCAAAGCTGGTTCTTATATTTATATTGAGTAATTTGGTAACATGTCGTCGGCGGTTTAATGCTCCAATATTCCAGCTGAACAAAATATATATTTGGCTGCAACAGTTAACTTTGATACGTTTGAGTAAATAATATCTGTAATTATTGTATTTGGGCGTTAATAAACAGGGTAAAGCTCCGACGTAAATTTGCCTGGCGTGGATGGGTTTTTGTTTAGGCTATTTGAGGAGGAGGAGGAGGATGACGTCTTGACTGGAAGCTGAAGGGGGAGTGTGAAGCCCAGAAGGAGACCAACACGTTGATAACTTAGACATTATTGAGGGCATTTTTCGACATTTAATTAGTATACACGGAAGTAAAATTTAAAGAGAGAAACTCGAGTGTTTTTTTGACTCATGAAGGTTAATAATTTACTAACTTTTATGGTACTGAAAGGGACTATTTTACCTTTGTGAGAGAAGTTGTAGGAATTGTGGTAAGTTATTAGTTAGAAAAAAAAAGGCAATCAACATTGTAAGAGTTTTTTCTCCTTATCTGCAGAGTAGGAGTGAGGACAGCTAATTTATACAAACAGACTGTTACCGTTCTCTCGCTGTTTCTCTCTCTGATCTTCCTCTGATCTTCCTCTCTTCTGTTCTCTTTCTGACTTTGTATGTTATGCCTGTTTCTTTCTCTGTATTTCTGCCTCTCTCGCTCTCCCATGATACCAGTTCACAACATGCTGACTGACTCCTGGCTACCAATTTACTGCTAGGTGAACAGATGCATTTAATGAGAGGAAATGTGCCCAAACATTTTATGTCGTGAACGGCTTAGTAGGTCCAATTACTACCCTACCCCACGATACAACCCCACAACATCCCTCTCTTAAGCCGCTACATCATTCTCTTGAGCCTCTGCATCACTCTCTTGAGCCTCTGCATCACTCTCTTAGGCCTGTGCATCACTCTCTTAAGACTCTGCATCTCTCTCTTTAGCCTCTGCATCACTCTCTTGAGCCTCTGCATCATTCTCCTAAGCCTCTGCATCACTCTCTTGAGCCTCTGCATCACTCTCTTAAGCCTCTGCATCACTCTCTTTAGCCTCTGTATCCATTTCTTAAACCTCTGCATCACTCTCTTAAACCTCTGCATCACTCTCTTTAGCCTCTGCATCACTCTCTTCAGGCTCCGCAACCCTCTCTTGAGCCTCTGCATCATCCTCCTAAGCCTCAGCATCACTCACTTTAGCCTCTGCATCATACTCTTGAGCCTCTGCATCCCTCTCTTGAGCCTCTGCATCATTCCCCTAAGCCTCTTCATCACTCTCTTGAGCCTCTGCATCACTTTTTGGAGCCTCTGCATCCCTCTCTTAATTTCGAAATTTCGAAATTGAAATTGAAATTTATTGAAATTTGATTACTTAATTGAAATTCCGACTTTTTATACCGAAAATATGCCAATTACTGAGAGCGGCGATGGGTCACATTTTGTCCACCACCCCCCCCCCCCACCTGCACGTTTCAAAATATCCTAAACATCCCAAATTCGTCCCTGGAGCCTTATTTTGGAGTCAAATTCTGGCTCTCTGCACGTATTCGCAGTTTGAAATTACGACTTTTTATACTGAAAATATGCCAATTACTGAAAGCAGCGATGCGTCACATTTTGCCCAAACCCTCCCTGCAGTTTCCAAAATATCCTAAACATCACAAATTCGACCCTTGAGCCATATTTTGGAGCCAAATTTTGGCTTTCTGCATGTATTCGTTAATTGAAATTACGACTTTTTATACCGAAAATATGCCAATTACTGAAAGCAGCGATGGATCACATTTTGACGAAACCCTCTCTGCAGTTTTCAAATTATCCTAAATATCCCAAATTCAGCGTTTGGGCCATATTTTGGAGCCAAATTCTAGCTCTCTGCACGTATACGCAGTTTGAAATTACTACTTTTTATACCGAAAATATGTCAATTACTGAGAGCAGCGATAGGTCACATTTTGCCCAAACCCCCCCCTCCCCCTGCAGTTTTCAAAATATCCCAAACATCCCAAATTCGACGCTTGAGCCATATTTTGGAGCCAAATTCTGGCTTTCTGCGCTTATTCGCTGTTTGAAATTACGGTTTTTTATACCGAAAACATGACAATTACTGAAAGCGGCGATGGATATCATTTTGCCCAAACCCTCCCTGCAGTTTTAAAAATATCCCAAACATACCAAATTCGACGTTTGAGCCATATTTTTGAGCCAAATTCGGGCTCTCTGCACGTATTCGCAGTTTGAAATTTCGTCTTTTTATACCGGAAATATGCCATTTACTGAGAGCAGCGATGGATCATATTTTGCCCAAACCCTCCCTGTAGTTTTCAAAATATAGCAAACATCCCAAATGCGACGCTTGAGCCATATTTTGGAGCCAAATTCTGGCTCTCTGCATGTATTCCCAGTTTGAAATTACGACTTTTATACCGAAAATATGCCAATTACTGAAACCTGCGATGGATCACTTTTTTCCCAAACCCTCTCTGCAGTTTCCAAAATATCCCAAACATCCCAAATTCAACGCTTGAGCCATATTTTGGAGCCAAGTTCTAGCTCTCTGCACGTATTCGCAGTTTGAAATTACGAGTTTTTATACCGAAAATATGCCAATTACTGATATTACGGAAATATATTCATTTTTACCAATATTTCGGTACTATTTCATGTAGTATCACGATATGTGATTTGGCCTTCAAATCTCAGATTTTCGCATAATATTGCATTTTAAGCAAGTTTTCTTGCATTTTGTTTCGTACTAAAAATCATCGAATTCAGCAATATTTTGACGTTTATCATCCCCTATTCCTTTATGTGATATAAACAAAATATCATCGAATTAGGCAATATTTTGCTGTTTTTTTTACGTTTTTTTGAATTTTCAGTTTATTGCTATTAATTCATTAAATATACGATAAAAATAATGCAAACACAAATATTTCGATACTATTTCATGTAGTATCACTATATGTGATTTGGCCTTCAAATCTCAGATTTTCGCATAATATATCATTTTAAGCAAGTTTTCTTGCATTTTGTTTCGTACTAAAAATCATCGAAATCAGCAATATTTTGACGTTGATAATCCCCTTTTCCTTTATGTGATATAAACAAAATATCATCGAATTAGGCAATATTTTGCTGTTTTTCCACGTTTTTGCGATTTTTCAGTTTATTGCTATTAATTCATTAAATATACGATAAAAATAATGCAAACACATAATTGATTAGAAATTAACCTTAAACACTTCATTTTCAATCAACTATTTGTTTCTCGTTAAAATACTGAGTAAAATATTGAAAAGGGGAGAAGTTCTGTTTTTATTTCATATATCGACGTTTTAGCCGGATTAGAGCGGTTTTACGTTTATATCTTCCATCGGTAATATAAACGGAAAATCAGGAACATTTTATTTAATTCTAATGAAAACACATTGATTTTTATCATTTGTATTTGAAACAACATTGTCATATGTCTTTTCTTGGATCTAAATAATACGAAACCTCGCTCTGTGATTTTTAGTTAAAATCCTCATATATGGTAATATAGTGACTTTTTTCACGTTATTCATGTAGTGTGATTTTACGTATATATATAAGTTTTTACCAATATTTCGATACTACTTCATGTTTTCTCACGATATGTGATTTGGCCTTCATATCTCAGAATTTCGGAAATTTTGCATTTTTAAGCAAGTTTTCTTGCATTTTGTTTTGTACTAAAAATCATCGAATTTAGCAATATTTTGACCTTTATCATCCCCTTTTCCTTTATGTGATTTAAACAAAATATCATCGAATTAGGCCGTTTTTCCACGTTTTTTTTAATTTTCAGTTTATTGTTATTAATTCATTAAATATACGATAAAAATTATGCAAACACATAATTGATCAGAAAATAACATTAAATACTTCATTTTCAATCATCTATTTGTTTCTCGTTAAAATACTGAGTAAGATATTGAAAAAGCGAGAAGTTCTGTTTTTATTGCATATATCGACGTTTCAGCCGGATTAGAACGGTTTTTCGTGTACATCTTCCATCATTAGAATGAATGAGAATGAGGCAGAGGCTCAAGGGAGTGATGCAGACGATCAACAGAGGGATGCAGAGGCTTAAGAGAGTGATGCAGAGGTTCAAGAGAGTGATGTAGAGGCACAAGAGAGTGATGCAGAGGCACAGGAGAGTGTTGCAGACGCTCAGGAGAGTGATGCAGAGGCTCAAGAGAGTGATGCAGAGGCTCAAGAGAGTGATGCAGAGGGTCTAGAGAGTGATGCAGAGGCTCAAGAGAGTGATGCAGAGGCTCAGGAGAGTGATGCAGAGGAGTATGAGCGTGATGCAAAAGCTCGAGAGAGTGATGCAGAGGAGTATGAGCGTGATGCAAAAGCTCTAGAGAGTGATGCAGAGGCCTCAAGCGAGGGATTCAGAGGCTTAAGAGAGTGATGCAGAGGCTCAAGAGAGTGATTCAGAGGCTTACGAGAGTGATGCAGAGGTTTAAGAGAGTGATGCAGAGGCTTAAGAGACGGATGCAGAGGCTCAAGAGAGGGATGCAGAGGCTCAAGAGAGGGATGCAGATTCTCAAGAGAGAGATGCAGAGGCTCAAGAGAGGGATGCAGAGCCTCAAGTGAGGGATGCAGAGGCACATGAGAAAGATGCAGAGGCTCAATAGAGGGATGCAGAGGCTAAAGAGAGTGAAGCAAAGGCTCAAGAGAGTTCTGCAGAGGCTCAAGAGAGTGGTGCATAGGCTTACGAGAGTGATGCAGATGATCAAGAGAGGGATGCAGAGGCTTAAGAGAGTGATGCAGAGGCTGAAGAGAGTGTTGCGTAGGCATAGGCTCAAGAGAGTGATGTAGATGCTTAAGAGAGGGATGCTGAGGCTCAAGAGAAGGATGTAGAGGCTCAAGAGAGTAATGCAGAAGCTCAAGAGAGTGATGCAGAGGCTCAAGAGAGGGATGCAGAGACTTAAGAGAGTGATGCAGAGGCTTAAGGGAGGGATGCAGAGGCTCAAGAGAGGGATGCAGAGGCTCAAGAGAGGGATGCAGAGGCTCAAGAGAGGAAAGCAGAGGCTCAAGTGAGGGGATGCAGAGGCACAAGAAAGGAATGCAGAGGCTCTTGAGAGTGATGCAAAGGCTCAAGAGAGGGATGCAGGAGTTCAAGAGAGGGATGCAGAGGCTCAAGAGAGTGATGCAGAGGCTTAGGAGAGGGATGCAGAGGCTCAAGTGAGTGAAGCAGAGCCTTAGGAGAGGGATACAGAGGCACAATAAAATGATGAAGAGGCTCAAGAGAGTACTGCTGAGGCTCAGGAGAGGGGTGCTGAGGGTCCAGAGAGGGACGCAGAGGCTCCAGAGAGTGATGCAGAGGCTGAAGTGAGAGATGCAGAGGCTTAAGAGAGTGATGCAGAGGCTCAAGAGAGTTCTGCAGAGGCTCAAGAGAGTGATGCATAGGCTTACGAGAGTGATGCAGATGATCAAGAGAGTGATGCAGAGGCTTAAGAGAGTGATGCAGAGGCTGAAGAGAGTGATGCATAGGCTCAAGAGAGTGATGCAGAGTCTCAAGAGAGGGATGCAGAGGCTCAAGAGAGGGAAGCAGAGGCTCAAGTGAGGGGATGCAGAGGCACAAGAGAGGAATGCAGAGGCTCTTGAGAGTGATGCAGAGGCTCAAGAGAGGGATGCAGAGGCTCAAGAGAGTGATGCAGAGGCTCAAGAGAGTGATGCATAGGCTCAAGAGAGTGATGTAGATGCTTAAGAGAGGGATGCTGAGGCTCAAGAGAAGGATGTAGAGGCTCAAGAGAGTAATGCAGAAGCTCAAGAGAGTGATGCAGAGGCTCAAGAGAGGGATGCAGAGACTTAAGAGAGTGATGCAGAGGCTTAAGGGAGGGATGCAGAGGCTCAAGAGAGGGATGCAGAGGCTCAAGAGAGGGATGCAGAGGCTCAAGAGAGGGAAGCAGAGGCTCAGGTGAGGGGATGCAGAGGAACAAGACAGGAATGCAGAGGCTCTTGAGAGTGATGCAAAGGCTCAAGAGAGGGATGCAGGAGTTCAAGAGAGGGATGCAGAGGCTCAAGAGAGTGATGCAGAGGCTTAAGAGAGGGATGCAGAGGCTCAAGTGAGTGAAGCAGAGCCTTAGGAGAGGGATGCAGAGGCACAAGAAAATGATGAAGAGGCTCAAGAGAGTGCTGCTGAGGCTCACGAGAGGGCTGCTGAGGCTCCAGAGAGGGACGCAGAGGCTCCAGAGAGTGATGCAGAGGCTGAAGTGAGAGATGCAGAGGCTTAAGAGAGTGACGCAGAGGCTCAAGAGATTGATGCAGAGGCTTAAGAGAGTGACTCAGAAGCTCAAGAGAGTTATGCAGAGGCTCAAGAGAATGATGGAGAGGCTTAAGAGAAGGATGCAGAGGCTCAAGAGAATGATGCAGAGGCTCAAGGAAGTGATGCAGAGGCTTAAGAGAGTGATGCAGACGATAAAGAGAGGGAATCGGAGGCTTAAGAGAGTGTCTCAGAGGCTTACTAGAGTGTTGCAGAGGCTCAAAAGAGGGATACAGAGGCCATTGAGATTGATGCAGAGGCTCAAGAGAGGGATGCATAGGCTTAAGAGTGTTATGTAGAGGCTCATGAGAGTGATGCAGAGGGTTAGGAGAAAGATGCAGAGGCTCAAGAGAGTGATGCAGAGGCTTAAGAGAGGGTTGCAGAGGGTCAAGAAAGGGATGCAGAGGCTCAAGAGAGGGGATGCAGAGGCACAAGAGAGGGATGCAGAGGCTCGTCAGAGTGATGCAGAGGCTCAAGAGCGGGATGCATAGGCTTGGGAGAGTGATGCAAAGGCTCACGAGTGGGATGCAGAGGCTCATGAGAGGGATGCAGAGGCTCAAGAGAGTGATGCAGAGGCTTAAGAGACGGATGCAGAGGCTCATGAGAGGGATGCAGAGGCTCAAGTGAGGGATGCAGAGGCACAAGAGAGGGACGCAGAGGCTCTTGGGAGTGATGCAGAGGCTCCAGAGAGGGATGCAGAGGCTTAAGAGAGTGATGCAAAGGCTCAAGAGAGGGATGCAGAGCCTTAAGAGAGGGATGCAGAGGCTCAAGAGAGGGATGCAGAGGCTTAAGAGTGTAATGCAAAGGCTCAAGAGAGGGATGCAGAGGCTCATGAGAGGGATGCAGAGGCTCAAGAGATGGATGCAGGAGCTCAAGAGAGAGATGCAGAGGCTCAAGAGAGTGATTCAGAGGCTTACGAGAGTGATGCAGAGGCTCAAGAGAGTGATTCAGAGGCCTACGAGAGTGATGCAGAGGCTTAAGAGAGTGATGCAGAGGCTTAAAAGACGGATGAAGAGGCTCATGAGTGGGATGCAGAGGCTAAAGTGAGGGATGCAGAGGCAAAGAGAGGGACGCAGAGGCTCTTGAGAGTAATGCAGAGGCTCCAGAGAGGGATGCAGAGGCTTAAGAGAGTGATGCAATGGCTCAAGAGAGGGATGCAGAGGCTTAAGAGAGGGATGCAGAGGCTTAAGAGAGGGATGCAGAGGCTAAAGAAAGGGATGCAGAGGCTTAAGAGAGTGATGCAAAGGCTCAAGAGAGGGAGGCAGAGGCTCATGAGAGGGATACAGGAGTTTAAGAGTGGGATGCAGAGGCTCAAGAGAGTGATGCAGACGCTTAAAAGAGGGATGCAGAGGCTCAAGAGAGTGATGGTGAGGCTCAAGAGAATGATGAAGAGGCTCAAGAGAGTGCTGCAGAGGCGCAAGAGAGGGATGCTGAGGCTCCAGAGAGGGATGCAGAGGGTGAAGAGAGAGATGCAGAGGCTTAAGAGAGTGATTCAGAGGCTCAAGAGATTGATGCATAGGCTGAAGAGAATGATGTAGAGGCTTAAGAGAGGGATGCAGAGGCTCAAGAGAATGATGCAGAGGCTCAAGAGAGTGATGCAGATAATCAAGAGAGGGATGCTAAGGCTCCAGAGAAAATAAATAAAATGATGCAAACACATAATTGATCAGAAAATAACCTTAAATACTTCATTTTCAATCATCTATTTGTTTCTCGTTAAAATACTGAGTAAGATATTGAAAAAGCGAGAAGTTCTGTTTTTATTGCATATATCGACGTTTCAGCCGGATTAGAACGGTTTTTCGTGTACATCTTCCATCATTAGAATGAATGAGAATGAGGCAGAGGCTCAAGGGAGTGATGCAGACGATCAACAGAGGGATGCAGAGGCTTAAGAGAGTGATGCAGAGGTTCAAGAGAGTGATGTAGAGGCACAAGAGAGTGATGCAGAGGCACAGGAGAGTGATGCAGACGCTCAGGAGAGTGATGCAGAGGCTCAAGAGAGTGATGCAGAGGCTCAAGAGAGTGATGCAGAGGGTCTAGAGAGTGATGCAGAGGCTCAAGAGAGTGATGCAGAGGCTCAGGAGAGTGATGCAGAGGAGTATGAGCGTGATGCAGAGGAGTATGAGCGTGATGCAAAAGCTCGAGAGAGTGATGCAGAGGAGTATGAGCGTGATGCAAAAGCTCTAGAGAGTGATGCAGAGGCCTCAAGCGAGGGATTCAGAGGCTTAAGAGAGTGATGCAGAGGCTCAAGAGAGTGATTCAGAGGCTTACGAGAGTGATGCAGAGGTTTAAGAGAGTGATGCAGAGGCTTAAGAGACGGATGCAGAGGCTCAAGAGAGGGATGCAGAGGCTCAAGAGAGAGATGCAGAGGCTCAAGAGAGGGATGCAGAGCCTCAAGTGAGGGATGCAGAGGCACATGAGAAAGATGCAGAGGCTCAATAGAGGGATGCAGAGGCTAAAGAGAGTGAAGCAAAGGCTCAAGAGAGTTCTGCAGAGGCTCAAGAGAGTGGTGCATAGGCTTACGAGAGTGATGCAGATGATCAAGAGAGGGATGCAGAGGCTTAAGAGAGTGATGCAGAGGCTGAAGAGAGTGTTGCGTAGGCATAGGCTCAAGAGAGTGATGTAGATGCTTAAGAGAGGGATGCTGAGGCTCAAGAGAACGATGTAGAGGCTCAAGAGAGTAATGCAGAAGCTCAAGAGAGTGATGCAGAGGCTCAAGAGAGGGATGCAGAGACTTAAGAGAGTGATGCAGAGGCTTAAGGGAGGGATGCAGAGGCTCAAGAGAGGGATGCAGAGGCTCAAGAGAGGGATGCAGAGGCTCAAGAGAGGAAAGCAGAGGCTCAAGTGAGGGGATGCAGAGGCACAAGAAAGGAATGCAGAGGCTCTTGAGAGTGATGCAAAGGCTCAAGAGAGGGATGCAGGAGTTCAAGAGAGGGATGCAGAGGCTCAAGAGAGTGATGCAGAGGCTTAGGAGAGGGATGCAGAGGCTCAAGTGAGTGAAGCAGAGCCTTAGGAGAGGGATACAGAGGCACAAGAAAATGATGAAGAGGCTCAAGAGAGTACTGCTGAGGCTCAGGAGAGGGGTGCTGAGGGTCCAGAGAGGGACGCAGAGGCTCCAGAGAGTGATGCAGAGGCTGAAGTGAGAGATGCAGAGGCTTAAGAGAGTGATGCAGAGGCTCAAGAGAGTTCTGCAGAGGCTCAAGAGAGTGATGCATAGGCTTACGAGAGTGATGCAGATGATCAAGAGAGTGATGCAGAGGCTTAAGAGAGTGATGCAGAGGCTGAAGAGAGTGATGCATAGGCTCAAGAGAGTGATGCAGAGTCTCAAGAGAGGGATGCAGAGGCTCAAGAGAGGGAAGCAGAGGCTCAAGAGAGGGAAGCAGAGGCTCAAGTGAGGGGATGCAGAGGCACAAGAGAGGAATGCAGAGGCGCTTGAGAGTGATGCAGAGGCTCAAGAGAGGGATGCAGAGGCTCAAGAGAGTGATGCAGAGGATCAAGAGAGTGATGCATAGGCTCAAGAGAGTGATGTAGATGCTTAAGAGAGGGATGCTGAGGCTCAAGAGAAGGATGTAGAGGCTCAAGAGAGTAATGCAGAAGCTCAAGAGAGTGATGCAGAGGCTCAAGAGAGGGATGCAGAGACTTAAGAGAGTGATGCAGAGGCTTATGGGAGGGATGCAGAGGCTCAAGAGAGGGATGCAGAGGCTCAAGAGAGGGATGCAGAGGCTCAAGAGAGGGAAGCAGAGGCTCAGGTGAGGGGATGCAGAGGAACAAGACAGGAATGCAGAGGCTCTTGAGAGTGATGCAAAGGCTCAAGAGAGGGATGCAGGAGTTCAAGAGAGGGATGCAGAGGCTCAAGAGAGTGATGCAGAGGCTTAAGAGAGGGATGCAGAGGCTCAAGTGAGTGAAGCAGAGCCTTAGGAGAGGGATGCAGAGGCACAAGAAAATGATGAAGAGGCTCAAGAGAGTGCTGCTGAGGCTCACGAGAGGGCTGCTGAGGCTCCAGAGAGGGACGCAGAGGCTCCAGAGAGTGATGCAGAGGCTGAAGTGAGAGATGCAGAGGCTTAAGAGAGTGACGCAGAGGCTCAAGAGATTGATGCAGAGGCTTAAGAGAGTGACTCAGAAGCTCAAGAGAGTTATGCAGAGGCTCAAGAGAATGATGGAGAGGCTTAAGAGAAGGATGCAGAGGCTCAAGAGAATGATGCAGAGGCTCAAGGAAGTGATGCAGAGGCTTAAGAGAGTGATGCAGACGATAAAGAGAGGGAATCGGAGGCTTAAGAGAGTGTCTCAGAGGCTTACTAGAGTGTTGCAGAGGCTCAAAAGAGGGATACAGAGGCCATTGAGATTGATGCAGAGGCTCAAGAGAGGGATGCATAGGCTTAAGAGTGTTATGTAGAGGCTCATGAGAGTGATGCAGAGGGTTAGGAGAAAGATGCAGAGGCTCAAGAGAGTGATGCAGAGGCTTAAGAGAGGGTTGCAGAGGGTCAAGAAAGGGATGCAGAGGCTCAAGAGAGGGGATGCAGAGGCACAAGAGAGGGATGCAGAGGCTCGTCAGAGTGATGCAGAGGCTCAAGAGCGGGATGCATAGGCTTGGGAGAGTGATGCAAAGGCTCACGAGTGGGATGCAGAGGCTCATGAGAGGGATGCAGAGGCTCAAGAGAGTGATGCAGAGGCTTAAGAGACGGATGCAGAGGCTCATGAGAGGGATGCAGAGGCTCAAGTGAGGGATGCAGAGGCACAAGAGAGGGACGCAGAGGCTCTTGGGAGTGATGCAGAGGCTCCAGAGAGGGATGCAGAGGCTTAAGAGAGTGATGCAAAGGCTCAAGAGAGGGATGCAGAGCCTTAAGAGAGGGATGCAGAGGCTCAAGAGAGGGATGCAGAGGCTTAAGAGAGTAATGCAAAGGCTCAAGAGAGGGATGCAGAGGCTCATGA
Source organism: Procambarus clarkii (assembly GCF_040958095.1). Taxonomy (NCBI): domain Eukaryota; kingdom Metazoa; phylum Arthropoda; class Malacostraca; order Decapoda; family Cambaridae; genus Procambarus; species Procambarus clarkii. The sequence goes on along the minus strand of NC_091196.1, from coordinate 37,107,306 downwards.
GAGGGATGCAGAGGCTCAAGAGATGGATGCAGGAGCTCAAGAGAGAGATGCAGAGGCTCAAGAGAGTGATTCAGAGGCTTACGAGAGTGATGCAGAGGCTCAAGAGAGTGATTCAGAGGCCTACGAGAGTGATGCAGAGGCTTAAGAGAGTGATGCAGAGGCTTAAAAGACGGATGAAGAGGCTCATGAGTGGGATGCAGAGGCTAAAGTGAGGGATGCAGAGGCACAAGAGAGGGACGCAGAGGCTCCAGGGAGGGATGCAGAGGCTTAAGAGAGTGATGCAATGGCTCAAGAGAGGGATGCAGAGGCTTAAGAGAGGGATGCAGAGGCTAAAGAGAGGGATGCAGAGGCTAAAGAGAGGGATGCAGAGGCTTAAGAGAGTGATGCAGAGGCTTAAAAGACGGATGAAGAGGCTCATGAGTGGGATGCAGAGGCTAAAGTGAGGGATGCAGAGGCAAAGAGAGGGACGCAGAGGCTCTTGAGAGTAATGCAGAGGCTCCAGAGAGGGATGCAGAGGCTTAAGAGAGTGATGCAATGGCTCAAGAGAGGGATGCAGAGGCTTAAGAGAGGGATGCAGAGGCTTAAGAGAGGGATGCAGAGGCTAAAGAAAGGGATGCAGAGGCTTAAGAGAGTGATGCAAAGGCTCAAGAGAGGGAGGCAGAGGCTCATGAGAGGGATACAGGAGTTTAAGAGTGGGATGCAGAGGCTCAAGAGAGTGATGCAGACGCTTAAAAGAGGGATGCAGAGGCTCAAGAGAGTGATGGTGAGGCTCAAGAGAATGATGAAGAGGCTCAAGAGAGTGCTGCAGAGGCGCAAGAGAGGGATGCTGAGGCTCCAGAGAGGGATGCAGAGGGTGAAGAGAGAGATGCAGAGGCTTAAGAGAGTGATTCAGAGGCTCAAGAGATTGATGCATAGGCTGAAGAGAATGATGTAGAGGCTTAAGAGAGGGATGCAGAGGCTCAAGAGAATGATGCAGAGGCTCAAGAGAGTGATGCAGATAATCAAGAGAGGGATGCTAAGGCTCCAGAGAAAATAAATAAAATGATGCAAACACATAATTGATCAGAAAATAACCTTAAATACTTCATTTTCAATCATCTATTTGTTTCTCGTTAAAATACTGAGTAAGATATTGAAAAAGCGAGAAGTTCTGTTTTTATTGCATATATCGACGTTTCAGCCGGATTAGAACGGTTTTTCGTGTACATCTTCCATCATTAGAATGAATGAGAATGAGGCAGAGGCTCAAGGGAGTGATGCAGACGATCAACAGAGGGATGCAGAGGCTTAAGAGAGTGATGCAGAGGTTCAAGAGAGTGATGTAGAGGCACAAGAGAGTGATGCAGAGGCACGGGAGAGTGATGCAGACGCTCTGGAGAGTGATGCAGAGGCTCAAGAGAGTGATGCAGAGGCTCAAGAGAGTGATGCAGAGGGTCTAGAGAGTGATGCAGAGGCTCAAGAGAGTGATGCAGAGGCTCAGGAGAGTGATGCAGAGGAGTACGAGCGTGATGCAGAGGAGTATGAGCGTGATGCAAAAGCTCGAGAGAGTGATGCAGAGGAGTATGAGCGTGATGCAAAAGCTCTAGAGAGTGATGCAGAGGCCTCAAGCGAGGGATTCAGAGGCTTAAGAGAGTGATGCAGAGGCTCAAGAGAGTGATTCAGAGGCTTACGAGAGTGATGCAGAGGTTTAAGAGAGTGATGCAGAGGCTTAAGAGACGGATGCAGAGGCTCAAGAGAGGGATGCAGAGGCTCAAGAGAGAGATGCAGAGGCTCAAGAGAGGGATGCAGAGCCTCAAGTGAGGGATGCAGAGGCACATGAGAAAGATGCAGAGGCTCAATAGAGGGATGCAGAGGCTAAAGAGAGTGAAGCAAAGGCTCAAGAGAGTTCTGCAGAGGCTCAAGAGAGTGGTGCATAGGCTTACGAGAGTGATGCAGATGATCAAGAGAGGGATGCAGAGGCTTAAGAGAGTGATGCAGAGGCTGAAGAGAGTGTTGCGTAGGCATAGGCTCAAGAGAGTGATGTAGATGCTTAAGAGAGGGATGCTGAGGCTCAAGAGAAGGATGTAGAGGCTCAAGAGAGTAATGCAGAAGCTCAAGAGAGTGATGCAGAGGCTCAAGAGAGGGATGCAGAGACTTAAGAGAGTGATGCAGAGGCTTAAGGGAGGGATGCAGAGGCTCAAGAGAGGGATGCAGAGGCTCAAGAGAGGGATGCAGAGGCTCAAGAGAGGAAAGCAGAGGCTCAAGTGAGGGGATGCAGAGGCACAAGAAAGGAATGCAGAGGCTCTTGAGAGTGATGCAAAGGCTCAAGAGAGGGATGCAGGAGTTCAAGAGAGGGATGCAGAGGCTCAAGAGAGTGATGCAGAGGCTTAGGAGAGGGATGCAGAGGCTCAAGTGAGTGAAGCAGAGCCTTAGGAGAGGGATACAGAGGCACAAGAAAATGATGAAGAGGCTCAAGAGAGTACTGCTGAGGCTCAGGAGAGGGGTGCTGAGGGTCCAGAGAGGGACGCAGAGGCTCCAGAGAGTGATGCAGAGGCTGAAGTGAGAGATGCAGAGGCTTAAGAGAGTGATGCAGAGGCTCAAGAGAGTTCTGCAGAGGCTCAAGAGAGTGATGCATAGGCTTACGAGAGTGATGCAGATGATCAAGAGAGTGATGCAGAGGCTTAAGAGAGTGATGCAGAGGCTGAAGAGAGTGATGCATAGGCTCAAGAGAGTGATGCAGAGTCTCAAGAGAGGGATGCAGAGGCTCAAGAGAGGGAAGCAGAGGCTCAAGAGAGGGAAGCAGAGGCTCAAGTGAGGGGATGCAGAGGCACAAGAGAGGAATGCAGAGGCGCTTGAGAGTGATGCAGAGGCTCAAGAGAGGGATGCAGAGGCTCAAGAGAGTGATGCAGAGGCTCAAGAGAGTGATGCATAGGCTCAAGAGAGTGATGTAGATGCTTAAGAGAGGGATGCTGAGGCTCAAGAGAAGGATGTAGAGGCTCAAGAGAGTAATGCAGAAGCTCAAGAGAGTGATGCAGAGGCTCAAGAGAGGGATGCAGAGACTTAAGAGAGTGATGCAGAGGCTTATGGGAGGGATGCAGAGGCTCAAGAGAGGGATGCAGAGGCTCAAGAGAGGGATGCAGAGGCTCAAGAGAGGGAAGCAGAGGCTCAGGTGAGGGGATGCAGAGGAACAAGACAGGAATGCAGAGGCTCTTGAGAGTGATGCAAAGGCTCAAGAGAGGGATGCAGGAGTTCAAGAGAGGGATGCAGAGGCTCAAGAGAGTGATGCAGAGGCTTAAGAGAGGGATGCAGAGGCTCAAGTGAGTGAAGCAGAGCCTTAGGAGAGGGATGCAGAGGCACAAGAAAATGATGAAGAGGCTCAAGAGAGTGCTGCTGAGGCTCACGAGAGGGCTGCTGAGGCTCCAGAGAGGGACGCAGAGGCTCCAGAGAGTGATGCAGAGGCTGAAGTGAGAGATGCAGAGGCTTAAGAGAGTGACGCAGAGGCTCAAGAGATTGATGCAGAGGCTTAAGAGAGTGACTCAGAAGCTCAAGAGAGTTATGCAGAGGCTCAAGAGAATGATGGAGAGGCTTAAGAGAAGGATGCAGAGGCTCAAGAGAATGATGCAGAGGCTCAAGGAAGTGATGCAGAGGCTTAAGAGAGTGATGCAGACGATAAAGAGAGGGAATCGGAGGCTTAAGAGAGTGTCTCAGAGGCTTACTAGAGTGTTGCAGAGGCTCAAAAGAGGGATACAGAGGCCATTGAGATTGATGCAGAGGCTCAAGAGAGGGATGCATAGGCTTAAGAGTGTTATGTAGAGGCTCATGAGAGTGATGCAGAGGGTTAGGAGAAAGATGCAGAGGCTCAAGAGAGTGATGCAGAGGCTTAAGAGAGGGTTGCAGAGGGTCAAGAAAGGGATGCAGAGGCTCAAGAGAGGGGATGCAGAGGCACAAGAGAGGGATGCAGAGGCTCGTCAGAGTGATGCAGAGGCTCAAGAGCGGGATGCATAGGCTTGGGAGAGTGATGCAAAGGCTCACGAGTGGGATGCAGAGGCTCATGAGAGGGATGCAGAGGCTCAAGAGAGTGATGCAGAGGCTTAAGAGACGGATGCAGAGGCTCATGAGAGGGATGCAGAGGCTCAAGTGAGGGATGCAGAGGCACAAGAGAGGGACGCAGAGGCTCTTGGGAGTGATGCAGAGGCTCCAGAGAGGGATGCAGAGGCTTAAGAGAGTGATGCAAAGGCTCAAGAGAGGGATGCAGAGCCTTAAGAGAGGGATGCAGAGGCTCAAGAGAGGGATGCAGAGGCTTAAGAGAGTAATGCAAAGGCTCAAGAGAGGGATGCAGAGGCTCATGAGAGGGATGCAGAGGCTCAAGAGATGGATGCAGGAGCTCAAGAGAGAGATGCAGAGGCTCAAGAGAGTGATTCAGAGGCTTACGAGAGTGATGCAGAGGCTCAAGAGAGTGATTCAGAGGCCTACGAGAGTGATGCAGAGGCTTAAGAGAGTGATGCAGAGGCTTAAAAGACGGATGAAGAGGCTCATGAGTGGGATGCAGAGGCTAAAGTGAGGGATGCAGAGGCACAAGAGAGGGACGCAGAGGCTCCAGGGAGGGATGCAGAGGCTTAAGAGAGTGATGCAATGGCTCAAGAGAGGGATGCAGAGGCTTAAGAGAGGGATGCAGAGGCTAAAGAGAGGGATGCAGAGGCTAAAGAGAGGGATGCAGAGGCTTAAGAGAGTGATGCAGAGGCTTAAAAGACGGATGAAGAGGCTCATGAGTGGGATGCAGAGGCTAAAGTGAGGGATGCAGAGGCAAAGAGAGGGACGCAGAGGCTCTTGAGAGTAATGCAGAGGCTCCAGAGAGGGATGCAGAGGCTTAAGAGAGTGATGCAATGGCTCAAGAGAGGGATGCAGAGGCTTAAGAGAGGGATGCAGAGGCTTAAGAGAGGGATGCAGAGGCTAAAGAAAGGGATGCAGAGGCTTAAGAGAGTGATGCAAAGGCTCAAGAGAGGGAGGCAGAGGCTCATGAGAGGGATACAGGAGTTTAAGAGTGGGATGCAGAGGCTCAAGAGAGTGATGCAGACGCTTAAAAGAGGGATGCAGAGGCTCAAGAGAGTGATGGTGAGGCTCAAGAGAATGATGAAGAGGCTCAAGAGAGTGCTGCAGAGGCGCAAGAGAGGGATGCTGAGGCTCCAGAGAGGGATGCAGAGGGTGAAGAGAGAGATGCAGAGGCTTAAGAGAGTGATTCAGAGGCTCAAGAGATTGATGCATAGGCTGAAGAGAATGATGTAGAGGCTTAAGAGAGGGATGCAGAGGCTCAAGAGAATGATGCAGAGGCTCAAGAGAGTGATGCAGATAATCAAGAGAGGGATGCTAAGGCTCCAGAGAAAATAAATAAAATGATGCAAACACATAATTGATCAGAAAATAACCTTAAATACTTCATTTTCAATCATCTATTTGTTTCTCGTTAAAATACTGAGTAAGATATTGAAAAAGCGAGAAGTTCTGTTTTTATTGCATATATCGACGTTTCAGCCGGATTAGAACGGTTTTTCGTGTACATCTTCCATCATTAGAATGAATGAGAATGAGGCAGAGGCTCAAGGGAGTGATGCAGACGATCAACAGAGGGATGCAGAGGCTTAAGAGAGTGATGCAGAGGTTCAAGAGAGTGATGTAGAGGCACAAGAGAGTGATGCAGAGGCACGGGAGAGTGATGCAGACGCTCAGGAGAGTGATGCAGAGGCTCAAGAGAGTGATGCAGAGGCTCAAGAGAGTGATGCAGAGGGTCTAGAGAGTGATGCAGAGGCTCAAGAGAGTGATGCAGAGGCTCAGGAGAGTGATGCAGAGGAGTATGAGCGTGATGCAGAGGAGTATGAGCGTGATGCAAAAGCTCGAGAGAGTGATGCAGAGGAGTATGAGCGTGATGCAAAAGCTCTAGAGAGTGATGCAGAGGCCTCAAGCGAGGGATTCAGAGGCTTAAGAGAGTGATGCAGAGGCTCAAGAGAGTGATTCAGAGGCTTACGAGAGTGATGCAGAGGTTTAAGAGAGTGATGCAGAGGCTTAAGAGACGGATGCAGAGGCTCAAGAGAGGGATGCAGAGGCTCAAGAGAGAGATGCAGAGGCTCAAGAGAGGGATGCAGAGCCTCAAGTGAGGGATGCAGAGGCACATGAGAAAGATGCAGAGGCTCAATAGAGGGATGCAGAGGCTAAAGAGAGTGAAGCAAAGGCTCAAGAGAGTTCTGCAGAGGCTCAAGAGAGTGGTGCATAGGCTTACGAGAGTGATGCAGATGATCAAGAGAGGGATGCAGAGGCTTAAGAGAGTGATGCAGAGGCTGAAGAGAGTGTTGCGTAGGCATAGGCTCAAGAGAGTGATGTAGATGCTTAAGAGAGGGATGCTGAGGCTCAAGAGAACGATGTAGAGGCTCAAGAGAGTAATGCAGAAGCTCAAGAGAGTGATGCAGAGGCTCAAGAGAGGGATGCAGAGACTTAAGAGAGTGATGCAGAGGCTTAAGGGAGGGATGCAGAGGCTCAAGAGAGGGATGCAGAGGCTCAAGAGAGGGATGCAGAGGCTCAAGAGAGGAAAGCAGAGGCTCAAGTGAGGGGATGCAGAGGCACAAGAAAGGAATGCAGAGGCTCTTGAGAGTGATGCAAAGGCTCAAGAGAGGGATGCAGGAGTTCAAGAGAGGGATGCAGAGGCTCAAGAGAGTGATGCAGAGGCTTAGGAGAGGGATGCAGAGGCTCAAGTGAGTGAAGCAGAGCCTTAGGAGAGGGATACAGAGGCACAAGAAAATGATGAAGAGGCTCAAGAGAGTACTGCTGAGGCTCAGGAGAGGGGTGCTGAGGGTCCAGAGAGGGACGCAGAGGCTCCAGAGAGTGATGCAGAGGCTGAAGTGAGAGATGCAGAGGCTTAAGAGAGTGATGCAGAGGCTCAAGAGAGTTCTGCAGAGGCTCAAGAGAGTGATGCATAGGCTTACGAGAGTGATGCAGATGATCAAGAGAGTGATGCAGAGGCTTAAGAGAGTGATGCAGAGGCTGAAGAGAGTGATGCATAGGCTCAAGAGAGTGATGCAGAGTCTCAAGAGAGGGATGCAGAGGCTCAAGAGAGGGAAGCAGAGGCTCAAGTGAGGGGATGCAGAGGCACAAGAGAGGAATGCAGAGGCGCTTGAGAGTGATGCAGAGGCTCAAGAGAGGGATGCAGAGGCTCAAGAGAGTGATGCAGAGGCTCAAGAGAGTGATGCATAGGCTCAAGAGAGTGATGTAGATGCTTAAGAGAGGGATGCTGAGGCTCAAGAGAAGGATGTAGAGGCTCAAGAGAGTAATGCAGAAGCTCAAGAGAGTGATGCAGAGGCTCAAGAGAGGGATGCAGAGACTTAAGAGAGTGATGCAGAGGCTTATGGGAGGGATGCAGAGGCTCAAGAGAGGGATGCAGAGGCTCAAGAGAGGGATGCAGAGGCTCAAGAGAGGGAAGCAGAGGCTCAGGTGAGGGGATGCAGAGGAACAAGACAGGAATGCAGAGGCTCTTGAGAGTGATGCAAAGGCTCAAGAGAGGGATGCAGGAGTTCAAGAGAGGGATGCAGAGGCTCAAGAGAGTGATGCAGAGGCTTAAGAGAGGGATGCAGAGGCTCAAGTGAGTGAAGCAGAGCCTTAGGAGAGGGATGCAGAGGCACAAGAAAATGATGAAGAGGCTCAAGAGAGTGCTGCTGAGGCTCACGAGAGGGCTGCTGAGGCTCCAGAGAGGGACGCAGAGGCTCCAGAGAGTGATGCAGAGGCTGAAGTGAGAGATGCAGAGGCTTAAGAGAGTGACGCAGAGGCTCAAGAGATTGATGCAGAGGCTTAAGAGAGTGACTCAGAAGCTCAAGAGAGTTATGCAGAGGCTCAAGAGAATGATGGAGAGGCTTAAGAGAAGGATGCAGAGGCTCAAGAGAATGATGCAGAGGCTCAAGGAAGTGATGCAGAGGCTTAAGAGAGTGATGCAGACGATAAAGAGAGGGAATCGGAGGCTTAAGAGAGTGTCTCAGAGGCTTACTAGAGTGTTGCAGAGGCTCAAAAGAGGGATACAGAGGCCATTGAGATTGATGCAGAGGCTCAAGAGAGGGATGCATAGGCTTAAGAGTGTTATGTAGAGGCTCATGAGAGTGATGCAGAGGGTTAGGAGAAAGATGCAGAGGCTCAAGAGAGTGATGCAGAGGCTTAAGAGAGGGTTGCAGAGGGTCAAGAAAGGGATGCAGAGGCTCAAGAGAGGGGATGCAGAGGCACAAGAGAGGGATGCAGAGGCTCGTCAGAGTGATGCAGAGGCTCAAGAGCGGGATGCATAGGCTTGGGAGAGTGATGCAAAGGCTCACGAGTGGGATGCAGAGGCTCATGAGAGGGATGCAGAGGCTCAAGAGAGTGATGCAGAGGCTTAAGAGACGGATGCAGAGGCTCATGAGAGGGATGCAGAGGCTCAAGTGAGGGATGCAGAGGCACAAGAGAGGGACGCAGAGGCTCTTGGGAGTGATGCAGAGGCTCCAGAGAGGGATGCAGAGGCTTAAGAGAGTGATGCAAAGGCTCAAGAGAGGGATGCAGAGCCTTAAGAGAGGGATGCAGAGGCTCAAGAGAGGGATGCAGAGGCTTAAGAGAGTAATGCAAAGGCTCAAGAGAGGGATGCAGAGGCTCATGAGAGGGATGCAGAGGCTCAAGAGATGGATGCAGGAGCTCAAGAGAGAGATGCAGAGGCTCAAGAGAGTGATTCAGAGGCTTACGAGAGTGATGCAGAGGCTCCAGAGAGTGATTCAGAGGCCTACGAGAGTGATGCAGAGGCTTAAGAGAGTGATGCAGAGGCTTAAAAGACGGATGAAGAGGCTCATGAGTGGGATGCAGAGGCTAAAGTGAGGGATGCAGAGGCACAAGAGAGGGACGCAGAGGCTCCAGAGAGGGATGCAGAGGCTTAAGAGAGTGATGCAATGGCTCAAGAGAGGGATGCAGAGGCTTAAGAGAGGGATGCAGAGGCTAAAGAGAGGGATGCAGAGGCTAAAGAGAGGGATGCAGAGGCTTAAGAGAGTGATGCAAAGGCTCAAGAGAGGGAGGCAGAGGCTCATGAGAGGGATACAGGAGTTTAAGAGTGGGATGCAGAGGCTCAAGAGAGTGATGCAGACGCTTAAAAGAGGGATGCAGAGGCTCAAGAGAGTGATGGTGAGGCTCAAGAGAATGATGAAGAGGCTCAAGAGAGTGCTGCAGAGGCGCAAGAGAGGGATGCTGAGGCTCCAGAGAGGGATGCAGAGGGTGAAGAGAGAGATGCAGAGGCTTAAGAGAGTGATTCAGAGGCTCAAGAGATTGATGCATAGGCTGAAGAGAATGATGTAGAGGCTTAAGAGAGGGATGCAGAGGCTCAAGAGAATGATGCAGAGGCTCAAGAGAGTGATGCAGATAATCAAGAGAGGGATGCTAAGGCTCCAGAGAAAATAAATAAAATGATGCAAACACATAATTGATTAGAAATTAACCTTAAATACTTCATTTTCAATCAACCATTTGTTTCTCGTTAAAATACTGAGTAAGATATTGAAATGGGAGAAGTTCTGTTTTTATTGCATATATCGACGTTTCAGCCAGATTAGAGCGGTTTTACGTGTACATCTTCCATCGGTAATATAAACCGAAAATCAGGAACATTTTAGTTAATTCTAATGAAAACACATTGATTTTTATCATTTGTATTGGAAACAACATTGACATATGTCTTTTTTTGGATCTAAATAATACGAAACCTCGCTCTATGATTTGAAGTTAAAGTCGTCAAATATGGTAAAATAGTGTCTTTTTTCACGTTTTTTACTTAGTGTGATTTTACGTAAATACATTCGTTTTTACCAATTATTCGATACTACTTCATGTTTTCCCACGATATGTGATTTGGCCTTCATATCTCAGAATTTCGCAAATTTTGAATTTTTATCAAGTTTCTTGCATTTTGTTTTGTACTAAAAATCATCGAATTTTGCAATATTTTGACGTTTATCATCCCCATTTCCTTTATGTGATTTAAACAAAATATCATCGAATATGGCATTATTTGTCGTTTTTCCACGTTTTTGTGAATTTTCAGTTTTTTAGTATTAATTCATTAAATATACAATAAAAATGATGCAAATACATAATTGATTAGATAATAACCTTAAATACTTTATTTTCAATCATCTATTTGTTTGTCGTTAAAGTACTGAGTAAGATATTGAAAAGGGGAGATGTTCGGTTTTTATTGCATATATCGACTTTTCAGCCGGAATAGAGTGGTTATACGTGTACCTCTTCCATCGATAATATAAACTGAAAATCAGGAACATTTTAGTTAATTCTAATGAAAACACATTGATTTTTATCATTTGTATTGGAAACAACATTGTCATATGTCTTTTCTTGGATCCATATAATACGAAACCTCGCTCTATGATTCGAAGTTAAAATCCTCAAATTTGGTATAATAGTGACTTTTTCACGTTCATCATTTAGTTTGATATTACGTAAATATATTCATTTTTTTACCCATATTTCGATACTATTTCATTTAGTATCACTATATGTGATTTAGCCTTCAAATCTCAAAATTTCGCAAAATATTCCATTTTAAGCAAGTTTTCTTGCATTTTGTTTCGTACTAAAAATCATCGAATTTAGTAATATTTTGACGATTATCATCCCCCCCTTTTCCTTTATGTGATATAAACAAAATATCATCGAATTAGGCAATATTTTGCCGTTTTTCCACGTTTTTGTGAATTTTCAGTTTATTGTTATTAATTCATTAAATATACAATAAAAATGATGCAAACACATAACTGATTAGATAATAACCTTAAATACTTCATTTTCAATCATCTATTTGTTTCTCGTTAAAATACTGAGTAAGATATTGAAAAGGGGAGAAGTTCGGTTTTTATTGCATATATCTATTTTTCAGCCGGAATAGAGCGGTTTTTCGTGTACATCTTCCATCGGTAATATAAACGGAAAATCAGGAACATTTTAGTTAATTCTAATGAAAACACATTGATTTTTATCATTTGTATTGGAAACAACATTGTCATATGTCTTTTCTTGGATCTAAATAATACGAAACCTCGCCTCATGATTCGAAGTTAAAATCCTCATATTTGGTATAATAGTGACTTTTTTCACGTTTTTCATGTAGTTTGATATTACGTAAATATATTCATTTTTACCAATTTTTCGATACTATTTCATATAGTATCACGATATGTGATTTGGCCTTCAAATCTCAGAATTTCGTATAATATTGCATTTTAAGCAAGTTTTCTTGCATTTTGTTTCGTACGAAAAATCATCGAATATAGCAATATTTTCACGTTTATCATCCCCTTTTCGTTTATGTGATTTAAACAAAGTATCATCGATATAAGCAAGATTTTACCGTTTTTCCACGTTTTTGTGAATTTTCCGTTTATTGTTATTAATTCATTAAATATACAATAAAAATGATGCAAACACATAACTGATTAGATAATAACCTTAAATACTTCATTTTCAATCATCTATTTGTTTCTCGTTAAAATACTGAGTAAGATATTGAAAAGGGGAGAAGTTCGGTTTTTATTGCATATATCTATTTTTCAGCCGGAATAGAGCGGTTTTTCGTGTACATCTTCCATCGGTAATATAAACGGAAAATCAGGAACGTTTTAGTTAATTCTAATGAAAACACATTGATTTTTATCATTTGTATTGGAAACAACATTGTCATATGTCTTTTCTTGGATCTAAATAATACGAAACCTCGCCTCATGATTCGAAGTTAAAATCCTCATATTTGGTATAATAGTGACTTTTTTCACGTTTTTCATGTAGTTTGATATTACGTAAATATATTCATTTTACCAATATTTCGATACTATTTCATATAGTATCACGATATGTGATTTGGCCTTCAAATCTCAGAATTTCGTATAATATTGCATTTTAAGCAAGTTTTCTTGCATTTTGTTTCGTACGAAAAATCATCGAATATAGCAATATTTTCACGTTTATCATCCCCTTTTCGTTTATGTGATTTAAACAAAGTATCATCGATATAAGCAAGATTTTACCGTTTTTCCACGTTTTTGTGAATTTTCCGTTTATTGTTATTAATTCATTAAATATAAGATAAAAATGATGCAAACACATAATTGATTCGAAATTAACCTTAAATACTTAATTTTCAATCAACTATTTGTTTCTCGTTAAAATACTGAGTAAGATATTAAAAAGGGGAGAAGTTCTGTTTTTATTGCATATATGGACGTTTCAGCCGGATTAGAGAGGTTTTACGTGTACATCTTCCATCGGTAATATAAACGGAAAATCAGGAACATTTTAGTTAATTCTAATGAAAACACATTGATTTTTATCATTTGTATTGGAAACAACATTGTCATGTCTTTTTTTGGATCTAAATAATACGAAACCTCGCTCTATGATTTGAAGTTAAAATCCTCAAATATGGTAAAATAGTGACTTTTTTCTCGTTTTTTATGTAGTATGATTTTACGTAAATATATTCGTTTTTATCAATTATTCGATACTTCATGTTTTCTCACGATATGTGATTTGGCCTTCATATCTCAGAATTTCGCAAATTTTGCATTTTATAAAGTTTCTTGCAATTTGTTTTGTACAAAAAATCTTCGAATTTTGCAATAATTTGACGTTTATCATCCCCACTTCCTTTGTGATTTAAACAAAAAATCATCGAATTAGGCAATATTTTGCGTTTTTCAACGTTTTTGTGAATTTTCAGTTTATTGCTATTATTTCATTAAATATACGACAAAAATGATGCAAACACATAATTGATCAGAAAATAACCTTAAATACTTCATTTTCAATCATCTATTTGTTTCTCGTTAAAATATTGCGTAAGTTATTGAAAAGGGGAGAAGTTCTGTTTTTATTGCATATATCGACGTTTCAGCCGGATTAGAACGGTTTTACGTGTACATCTTCCATCGGTAATATAACCCGAAAATCAGGAACATTTTAGTTAATTTTTTATGAAAACACATAATTTTTATCATTTGTATTGGAAGGAACATCTTTATTCGTCTTTTCTAGGGTCTAAAAAATACTAAACGTCGCTCTATGATTCGAAGTTAAAATCCTCAAATTGGGTATAATTATGACTTTTTTCACGTTTTTCATGTAGTTTATATTACGGAAATATATTCATTTTTACCAATATTTCGATACTATTTCATGTAGTATCACGGTATGTGATTTGGCCTTCAAATCTCAGATTTTCGAATAATATTGCATTTTAAGCAAGTTTTCTTGCATTTTGTTTCGTACTAAAAATCATCGAATTCAGCAATATTTTAACGTTTATCTTCCCCTTTTCCTTTATGTGATATAAACAAAATATCATCGAATTAGGCAATATTTTGCTGTTTTTCCACGTTGTTGTGAATTTTCAGTTTATTGCTATTAATTCATTAAATATACGATAAAAATGATGCAAACACATAATTGATTTGAAATTAACCTTAAACACCTCATTTTCAGTCAACTATTTGTTTCTTGTGACTTTTTATACCGAAAATTTGCCAATTACTGAAAGCGGCGATGGATAACATTTTGCCCAAACCCTCCCTGCAGTTTCCAAAATATCACAAACATCCCAAATTCAACGCTTTAGCCATAATTTGCAGCCAAATTCTGGCTCTCTGCACGTATTCGCAGTTTGAAATTACGACTTTTTTATACCGAAAATATGCCAATTACTGAGAGCGGCGATGGATCACATTTTGCCCAAACCTTCCCTGCAGTTTTCGAAATATCCAAAACATCCCAAATTCGACCCTTGAGAATTATTTTGGAGCTAAATTCTGGCTCTCAGAACGTTTTCGCAGTTTGAAATTACGACCTTTTATACCGAAAACATGACAATTACTGAAAGCGGCGATGGATCACATTTTGCTTAACCCCTCCCTGCAGTTTTCAAAATATCACAATCATCCCCAATTCAACGCTTGAGCTATATTTTGGAGTCAAATTCGGGGTCTCTGCACGTGTTCGCAGTTTGAAATTATTTCATTTTATACCGAAAACATGCCAATTACTGAGTGCGGCGATGGATCACATTTTGCCCAGGCCATCCCTGCAGTTTTCAAAATATTCCAAACATCCCCAATTCGACCCTTGAACCATATTTTGGAGCCAACGTTTGGCTTTTCTGCATGTATTCGCAGTTTGAAATTACGACTTTTCATACCGAAAATATGCCAATTACTGAAAGCGGCGATGGATAACATTTTACCCAAACCCTCCCTGCAGTTTCCAAAATATCCCAAACATTCCCAATTCAACGCTTGAGATAAAATTTGGAGATAAATTCTACCTCTCTGCATGTATTCGCAGTTTGAAATTACGACTTTTTATACCGAAAATATGCAATTAATGAGAGCGGCGATGGATCACATTTTTCCCAAACCTTCCCTGCAGTTTTCAAAATATCCCAAACATCCCAAATTGGACCCTTGAGAATTATATTGGAGCTAAATTCTGGCTCTCTGAACGTATTCGCTGTTATAAAGTACGACTTTTTATACCGAAAACATGACAATTACTGAAAGCTGCGATGGATTATATTTTGCCCAAACCCTTCCTGCAGTTTTCAAAATTTCCCAAACATCCCAAATTCGACGCTTGAGCCATATTTTGAAGCTAAATTCGGGGTCTCTGCACGTGTACGCAGTTTGAAATTATTTCATTTTATACCGAAAATATGCCAATTACTGAGTGCGGCGATGGACCACATTTTGCCCAGGCCCTCCTTTCAGTTTTCAAAATATCCCAAACATCCCCAATTCAACCCTTGAGCCCTATTTAGGAGCCAAATTTTGGCTTTCTGCATGTATTCGCAGTTTGAAATTACGACTTTTCATACCTAAAATATGCCAATTACTGAAAACAGCGATGGATCACATTTTGCCCAAACCCTCCCTGTAGTTTCCAAAATATCCCAAACATCCAAAATTCAACGCTTGAGTTATATTTTGGAGCCAAATTCTAGCTCTCTGCACGTTTTCGCAGTTTGAATTTACGACTTTTTATACCGAAAATATGCCAATTACTGAGAGCGGCGGTGGATCAAATTTTGCCCCAAACCTTCCCTGCAATTTTCAAAATATCCCAAACATCCTAAATTTGAACCTTGGGAATTATTTTGGAGCTAAATTCTGGCTCTCTGCACGTATTCGCAGTTTGAAATTATGACTTTTTATCCCAAACTTCCCAAATTTGACGCTTGAAAATAAGCCAATTACTGAAAGCAGCGATGGGTCACATTTTGCCCAAACCTCCCGGCAGTTTGCAAAATGTCCCAAACATCCCAAATACTACGCTTGAGGCATATTTTGAAGCCAAATTCGGGCTCTCTGCACGTATTCACTGTTTGAAATTTCGACCTTTTATACCGAAGATATGCCAATTACTGAGAGCGGCGATGGGTCACATTTTGTCCAACCCCCAACACCTGCACGTTTCAAAATATCCTAAACATCCCAAATTCGTCCCTGGAGCCTTATTTTGGAGTCAAATTCTGGCTCTCTGCACGTATTCGCAGTTTGAAATTACGACTTTTTATACTGAAAATATGCCAATTACTGAAAGCAGCGATGCGTCACATTTTGCCCAAACCCCCCTGCAGTTTTCAAATATCCCAAACATCCTAAATTCGACCCATGGAATTTGGATTTTGGAGCCAAATTCTGGCTCTCTGCACGTATTCGCAGTTTGAAATTATGACTTCTATACTGAAAATATGCCAATTACGGAAAGCGGCGATGGATCACATTATTCCCAAACCCTTCCTGCAGTTTTAAAAATATCCCAAACATCCCAAATTCGACCCTTGAGCCATATTTTCTAGCCGAATTCTGGCTTTCTGCACGTATTCGCAGTTTGAAAAACGACTTTTTATACCGAAAATATGTCAATTACTGAAAGCAGCAATGGGTCACAATTCGGCCAACCCCCCCCCCCCACTGCAGTATTCAAAATATCCCAAACATCCCAAATTCGACGACTGAGCCATATTTTGGAGCCAAATTCTGGCTTTCTGCGCTTATTCGCTGTTTGAAATTACGACTTTTTATACCGAAAACATGACAATTACTGAAAGCGGCGATGGATATCATTTTGCCCAAACCCTCCCTGCAGTTTTTAAAATATCCCAAACATCCCAAATTCGACGTTTGAGCCATATTTTCGAGCCAAATTCGGGCTCTCTGCACGTATTCGCAGTTTGAAATTACGACTTTTTATACCGAAAATATGACAATTACTGAAAGCGGCGATGGATCACATTTTGCCCAAACCGTCCCTGCAGTTTCCAAAATATCCTAAACATCACATATTCGACGGTTTACCCGACGATTATGTTCAGTCCGACCATTTACTTTTCATTTATGGTATGGCAAAAGTAAAGACGATTATGGTCGACGAACATGTTCGGATAGAACATGTTCTTAACCCGGATAAACCTGCGTTCGAGCCTGTCGCAACCGATGCAACTACAGGGCACAGATAGATTTCTGTGATGTCCTCTCCTGTAGGAGCATCAGTTTCTATAGATTCTATGGATAGCCGAAGATTGATTGACGTCAATCAATATCAAATATCATATAACATCAAATCAATCATATAATCATATAATATCAAATATAAAATCAAACCAATAAATGGTTTTACCATTTATTTTCTTTTATGATCGGTCCATTTACCCGACCCGACGATTTACCCGACGGTTTACTCGACGATTTACCCGACAGTTTACAATGACGGTTTACTCGACGGTTTACCCGAAGGTTTACTCGACGGTTTACAATGACGATTTACCCGACGGTTTACAATGACGGTTTAACCGACGGTTTACCCGACGGTTTACAAAGACGGTTTACCTGCCGCTTTACCCTGACAGTTTACCCGACGTGTTTAGTTTACAGTTTTCACGTCAGTTATCATGAGAACAGATTTTAGATTATTTTATTTTATTTTATTTATTCGACGACTTACACGACGGGTAAACCCCGTCGGGTTTACCTGTCGGGTTTACCCGTTTTTACACGGGTAAAACACGGGTAAAAATTATCCGACGATTTACGCGACGATTTATCCGACGATTTACGCGACGATTTATCCGACGATTTACGCGACGATTTATCCGACGATTTACGCGACGATTTATCCGACGATTTACGCGACGATTTACGCGACGATTTACGCGACGATTTACCCGACGATTTACGCGACGATTTACACGACGATTTACACGACGATTTACTCGACGATTATGTTCGGTGACGATTCATTCGGCGATTTATTTATTCATTTTTATTTATTTATTTATTTTTATTTTTATTTTATTTTTATTTTTTATTTTTTATTTATATTTATTCATGCTTTATTCGTTATTATTCATTCGGCGATACATTCGGCTCGTTATTTATTCAATTTTATTTATTCATTTTTATTTATTTATTTTTATTTATTTATGACCCGACCTGACCCGACCCGACCTGACCCGACCCGACCTGACCCGACACGACCTGACCCGACACGACCTGACCCGACACGACCTGACCCGACACGACCTGACCCGACACGACCTGACCCGACCTGACCCGACACGACCCGACACGACTCGACCCGACACGACCCAACCCGACACGACCTGACCCGACACGACACGACCTGACACGACACGACACGACCTGACACGACACGACCTGACACGACACGACCTGGCACGACACGACCTGACACGACACGACCTGACACGACACGACCTGACACGACACGACCTCGCCTTACCTAATCTAACTCGGGTCCAGGGGTGGGTCCGTGGGCCCCCGGACTTCCACCCTTCCCCACATCCCAGGGTCAGGTCAGGTCAGGTCAAGTTTTAGCTACCCAGAGACCTCACAGTCGAGATGGACGGACGCAGCTACAGGACGGGACACACACAAATCTGTGCCCTGTATTTACACCGTTTTGACAGACTCGAACACACGTCAGTTCTCATGAGAACAGATTCCCATCCGACTAGGCCATTCTGGGGTCGCCAAGTTTTCCAAAGCTGGTTCTTATATTTATATTGAGTAATTTGGTAACATGTCGTCGGCGGTTTAATGCTCCAATATTCCAGCTGAACAAAATATATATTTGGCTGCAACAGTTAACTTTGATACGTTTGAGTAAATAATATCTGTAATTATTGTATTTGGGCGTTAATAAACAGGGTAAAGCTCCGACGTAAATTTGCCTGGCGTGGATGGGTTTTTGTTTGGGCTATTTGAGGAGGAGGAGGAGGATGACGTCTTGACTGGAAGCTGAAGGGGGAGTGTGAAGCCCAGAAGGAGACCAACACGTTGATAACTTAGACATTATTGAGGGCATTTTTCGACATTTAAATTAATATACACGGAAGTAAAATTTAAAGAGAGAAACTCGAGTGTTTTTTTGACTCATGAAGGTTAATAATTAACTAACTTTTATGGTACTGAAAGGGACTATTTTCACTTTGTGAGAGAAGTTGTAGGAATTGTGGTAAGCTATTAGTTAGAAAAAAAGGCAATCAACATTGTAAGAGTTTTTTCTCCTTATCTGCAGAGTAGGAGTGAGGACAGCTAATTTATACAAACAGACTGTTACCGTTCTCTCGCTGTTTCTCTCTCTGATCTTCCTCTGATCTTCCTCTCTTCTGTTCTCTTTCTGACTTTGTATGTTATGCCTGTTTCTTTCTCTGTATTTCTGCCTCTCTCGCTCTCCCATGATACCAGTTCACAACATGCTGACTGACTCCTGGCTACCAATTTACTGCTAGGTGAACAGATGCATTTAATGAGAGGAAATGTGCCCAAACATTTTATGTCGTGAACGGCTTAGTAGGTCCAATTACTACCCTACCCCACGATACAACCCCACAACATCCCTCTCTTAAGCCGAAACATCATTCTCTTGAGCCTCTGCATCACTCTCTTGAGCCTCTGCATCACTCTCTTAGGCCTGTGCATCACTCTCTTAAGACTCTGCATCTCTCTCTTTAGCCTCTGCATCACTCTCTTGAGCCTCTGCATCATTCTCCTAAGCCTCTGCATCACTCTCTTGAGCCTCTGCATCACTCTCTTAAGCCTCTGCATCACTCTCTTGAGCCTCTGTATCCATTTCTTAAACCTCTGCATCACTCTCTTAAACCTCTGCATCACTCTCTTCAGCCTCTGCATCACTCTCTTCAGGCTCCGCAACCCTCTCTTGAGCCTCTGCATCATCCTCCTAAGCCTCAGCATCACTCACTTTAGCCTCTGCATCATACTCTTGAGCCTCTGCATCCCTCTCTTGAGCCTCTGCATCATTCTCCTAAGCCTCTTCATCACTCTCTTGAGCCTCTGCATCACTTTTTGGAGCCTCTGCATCCCTCTCTTAATTTCGATATTTCGAAATTGAAATTGAAATTTATTGAAATTTGATTACTTAATTGAAATTTCGACTTTTTATACCGAAAATATGCCAATTACTGAGAGCGGCGATGGGTCACATTTTGTCCACCCCCCCCCCCTCCCACCTGCACGTTTCAAAATATCCTAAACATCCCAAATTCGTCCCTGGAGCCTTATTTTAGAGTCAAATTCTGGCTCTCTGCACGTATTCGCAGTTTGAAATTACGACTTTTTATACTGAAAATATGCCAATTACTGAAAGCAGCGATGCGTCACATTTTGCCCAAACCCTCCCTGCAGTTCCCAAAATATCCTAAACATCACAAATTCGACCCTTGAGCCATATTTTGGAGCCAAATTTTGGCTTTCTGCATGTATTCGTTGTTTGAAATTACGACTTTTTATACCGAAAATATGCCAATTACTGAAAGCAGCGATGGATCACATTTTGACGAAACCCTCTCTGCAGTTTTCAAATTATCCCAAATATCCCAAATTCAACGTTTGGGCCATATTTTGGAGCCAAATTTTAGCTCTCTGCACGTATACGCAGTTTGAAATTACTACTTTTTTTACCGAAAATTTGTCAATTACTGAGAGCAGCGATAGGTCACATTTTGCCCCCCCCCCCTGCAGTTCTCAAAATATCCCAAACATCCCAAATTCGACGCTTGAGCCATATTTTGGAGCCAAATTCTGGCTTTCTGCGCTTATTCGCTGTTTGAAATTACGACTTTTAATACCGAAAACATGACAATTACTGAAAGCGGCGATGGATATTATTTTACCCAAACCCTCTCTGCAGTTTTTAAAATATCCCAAACATACCATATTCGACGTTTGAGCCATATTTTCGAGCCAAATTCGGGCTCTCTGCACGTATTCGCAGTTTGAAATTACGTCTTTTTATACCGGAAATATGCCATTTACTGAGAGCAGCGATGGATCATATTTTGCCCAAACCCTCCCTGTAGTTTTCAAAATATAGCAAACATCCCAAATGCGACGCTTGAGCCATATTTTGGAGCCAAATTCTGGCTCTCTGCATGTATTCCCAGTTTGAAATTACGACTTTTATACCGAAAATATGCCAATTACTGAAACCTGCGATGGATCACTTTTTTCCCAAACCCTCCCTGTTGTTTCCAAAATATCCCAAACATCCCAAATTCAACGCTTGAGCCATATTTTGGAGCCAAGTTCTAGCTCTCTGCACGTATTCGCAGTTTGAAATAACGAGTTTTTATACCGAAAAAATGCCAATTACTGATATTACGGAAATATATTCATTTTTAACAATATTTCGATACTATTTCATGTAGTATCACGATATGTGATTTGGCCTTCAAATCTCAGATTTTCGCATAATATTGCATTTTAAGCAAGTTTTCTTGCATTTTGTTTCGTAGTAAAAATCATCGAATTCAGCAATATTTTGACGTTTAACATCCCCTTTTCCTTTATGTGATATAAACAAAATATCATCGAATTAGGCAATATTTTGCTGTTTTTTTTACGTTTTTGTGAATTTTCAGTTTATTGCTATTAATTCATTAAATATACGATAAAAATAATGCAAACACATAATTGATTAGAAATTAACCTTAAACACCTCATTTTCAATCAACTATTTGTTTCTCGTTAAAATACTAAGATATTGAAAAGGGGAGAAGTTCTGTTTTTATTGCATATATCGACGTTTCAGCCGGATTAGAGCGGATTTACGTGTACATCTTCCATCGGTAATATAAACGGAAAATCAGGAACATTTTAGTTAATTCTAATGAAAACACATTGATTTTTATTATTTGTATTTGAAACAACATTGTCATATGTCTTTTCTTGGATCTAAATAATACGAAACCTCGCTTTATGATTTGAAGTTAAAATCCTCAAATATGGTAATATAGTGACTTTTTTCACGTTATTCATGTAGTGTGATTTTACGTATATATATTCATTTCAACCAATATTTCGATACTACTTCATGTTTTCTCACGATATGTGATTTGGCCTTCAAATCTCAGAATTTCGCAAATTTTGCATTTATAAGCAAGTTTTCTTGCATTTTGTTTTGTACTAAAAATCATCGAATTTAGCAATATTTTGACCTTTATCATCCACTTTTCCTTTATGTGATTTAAACAAAATATTATTGAATTAGGCAATATTTTGCCGTTTTTGCACGTTTTTGTGAATTTTCAGTTTATTGCTATTATTTCATTAAATATACGATAAAAATGATGCAAACACATAATTGATCAGAAGATAACCTTAAATACTTCATTTTCAATCATCTATTTGTTTCTCGTTAAAATATTGAGTAAGTTATTGAAAAGGGGAGAAGTTCTGTTTTTATTGCATATATCGACGTTTCAGCCGGATTAGAACGGTTTTACGTGTACATCTTCCATCGGTAATATAACCCGAAAATCAGGAACATTTTAGTTAATTTTAATGAAAACACATTAATTTTTATCATTTGTATTGGAAGCAACATCTTTATTCGTCTTTTCTAGGGTCTAAAAAATACGAAACGTCGCTCTATGATTCGAAGTTAAAATCCTCAAATTTGGTATAATAATGACTTTTTTCACGTTTTTCATGTAGTTTGATATTACGGAAATATATTCATTTTTACCAATATTTCGATACTATTTCATTTTTAAGGATGAATAATAAAAGAATACGGGGATAATAATAATAAAGGAAAAGGGGATGATAAAGGTGATGATATTGCTAAATTCGATGATTTTTAGTACAAAACAAAATGCAAGAAAACTTGCTTAAAAATGCAAAATTTGCGAAATTCTGAGATTTGAAGGCCAAATCACATATCGTGAGAAAACATAAAATAGTATCGAAATATTGGTAAAAACGAATATATATACGTAAAATCACACTACATGAATAACGTGAAAAAAGTCACTATATGACCATATTTGAGGATTTTAACTAAAAATCATAGAGCGAGGTTTCGTATTATTTTAGATCCAAGAAAAGACATATGACAATGTTGTTTCAAATACAAATGATAAAAATCAATGTGTTTTCATTAGAATTAACTAAAATGTTCCTGATTTTCCGTTTATATTACCGATGGAAGATATAAACGTAAAACCGCTCTAATCCGGCTGAAACGTCGATATATGAAATAAAAACAGAACTTCTCCCCTTTTCAATATCTTACTCAGTATTTCAACGAGAAACAAATAGTTGATTGAAAATGAAGTGTTAAGGTTAATTTCTAATCAATTATGTGTTTGCATTATTTTTATCGTATATTTAATGAATTAATAGCAATAAACTGAAAATTCACAAAAACGTGGAAAAACAGCAAAATATTGCCTAATTCGATGATATTTTGTTTATATCACATAAAGGAAAAGGGGATGATAAACGTCAAAATATTGCTGATTTCGATGATTTTTAGTACGAAACAAAATGCAAGAAAGCTTGCTTAAAATGATATATTATGCGAAAATCTGAGATTTGAAGGCCAAATCACATATAGTGAATCTACATGAAATAGTATCGAAATATTGGTAAAAATGAATATATTTACGTAATATCAAACTACATGAAAAACGTGAAAAAAGTTATTATTATACCAAATTTGAGGATTTTAACTTCGAATCATAGAGCGACGTCTCGTATTTTTTAGACCCTAGAAAAGACGTATAAAGATGTTGCTTCCAATACAAATGATAAAAATCAACGTGTTTTCATTAAAATTAACTAAAATGTTCCTGATTTTTGGTTTATATTACCGATGGAAGATGTACACGTAAAACCGTTCTAATCTGGGTGAAACGTCGATATATGCAATAAAAACAGAACTTCTCCCCTTTTCAATATCTTCCTCAGTATTTTAACGAGAAACAAATAGATGATTGAAAGTGAAGTATTTAAGGTTATTTTTTGATCAATTATGTGTTTGCATAATTTTTATCGTATATTTCATGAATTAATAACAATAAACTGAATCACATAAAGGAACACTGCTCGATCCAGCAGGCACAAATACGTGAGTACTCACACACACACACACACTTTATTATTACGTACTCAAGAAACATTTAACATTTATACAAAGAGCAGTTAACTGGACACGCCGGGCACAACTCCCTAACCCCAGGGAAGTGACGGCTAGCTGCTACTATACACAACACAACAATAACACATCTTTCTCCTCAGAAGGAGTAGAGGGCGCGGGAGGGGGGTGGGTGGTGGCGGGGGGGAACCTCCTCATTATTGAGGTATGCTGCTGCCTCACGCTTAAATCTCTCTTCGGCAGCAACAGCTCGCTTCACAGCCTAAGCTCTATGCTTGGGTAACTTCCTCATTGCGTTTTTGATCACCATCTTCTCTCCCATTTTTGCGGTCATAGTAGCCTGTGCCTTTGCGATCCTCCTCATGTCCTTGGCATAGTTGATGTCGATGGAGGAGGGAGAGGAGAGGGAGGAGGAGCTTGTGACAGGAACACTGCTCATGATGCCGGTCTGGTGTAACCTACGACGCACACCCAACTTGTCCAGCCATAATTATATCCTAGATAACAAATAAAATAGTTAACTGGTTATATATTAATACTGACCAGTCATGGTAGAGGGTATAGGTGAGAGTAGTGGTGTTAGTTGTGTTGGTGTTGATGATGGTCATTGGGATGATGGTGGTTATGGTGGAGGTGGTGGTGTTGATGATGGTGGTCATTGTGATGATGGTGGTAATGGTGGAGGTGGTGATGGTGATGATAGTGGTGTTGATGATGGTGGTCATTGTGATGATGGTGGTCATTGTGATGATGGTGGTTATGATGGAGGAGATGGTGATAGTGGTGGTGATGATAGTGGTGTTGATGGTGATGATGGTGGTTACGGTGGAGATGGTGATGGTGATGATAGTGGTGATGATGGTGGTCATTGTGATGATGGAGGTTATGGTGGAGGTGGTGATGGTGATGATATTGGTCATTGTGATGATGGTGGTTATGGTGGAGGTGGTGATGGTGATGATAGTGGTGTTGATGGTGGTCAATGTGATGATGGTTGTTATGGTGAAGGTGGTGATGGTGATGATATATTGAGATTTGAAGGAAATTCTGAGATTTGAAGGAAATTTGAAGGAAATTCATATCTAAGATTTGAAGGATTTGCGAAATTCTGAGATTTGAAGGCCAGATCACATTGAGAAAACATGAAGTAGTATCGAAATATTGGTAAAAACGAATATATATACGTAAAATCACACTACATGAATAACGGGAAATAAGTCACTATATTACCATATTTGAGGATTTTAACTTCAAATCATAGAGCGAGGTTTCGTATTATTAAGATCCAAGAAAAGACATATGACAATGTTGTTTCAAATACAAATGATAAAAATCAATGTGTTTTCATTAGAATTAACTAAAATGTTCCTGATTTTCCGTTTATATTACCGATGGAAGATGTACACGTAAAACCGCTCTAATCCGGCTGAAACGTCGATATATGCAATAAAAACAGAACTTCTCCCCTTTTCAATATCTTACTCAGTATTTTAACGAGAAACAAATAGTTGATTGAAAATGAAGTGTTTAAGGTTAATTTCTAATCAATTATGTGTTTGCATTATTTTTATCGTATATTTAATGAATTAATAGCAATAAACTGAAAATTCACAAAAACGTGGAAAAACAGCAAAATATTGCCTAATTCGATGATATTTTGTTTATATCACATAAAGGAAAAGGGGATGATAAACGTCAAAATATTGCTGATTTAGATGATTTTTAGTACGAAACAAAATGCAAGAAAACTTGCTTAAAATGCAATATTATGCGAAAATCTGAGATTTGAAGGCCAAATCACATATCGTGATACTACATGAAATAGTATCGAAATATTGGTAAAAATGAATATATTTACGTAATATCAAACTACATGAAAAACGAGAAAAAAGTCATTATTATACCAAATATGAGGATTTTAACTTCGAATCATAGAGCGACGTTTCGTATTTTTTAGACCCTAGAAAAGACGTATAAAGATGTTGCTTCCAATACAAATGATAAAAATCAATGTGTTTTCATTAAAATTAACTAAAATGTTCCTGATTTTTGGTTTATATTACCGATGGAAGATGTACACGTAAAACCGTTCTACTCCGGCTGAAACGTCGATATATGCAATAAAAACAGAACTTCTTCCCTTTTCAATATCTTACACAGTATTTTAACGAGAAACAAATAGATGATTGAAAATTAAGTATTAAAGGATATTTTCTGATCAATTATGTGTTTGCATCATTTTTATCTTATATTTAATGAAATAATAGCAATAAACTGAAAATTCACAAAAACGTGGAAAAACGGCAAAATATTGCCTAATTCGATGATATTTTGTTTAAATCACATAAAGGAAAAGGGGATGATAAAGGTGAAAATATTGCTAAATTCGATGATTTTTAGTACAAAACAAAATGCAAGAAAACTTGCCTAAAAATGCAAAATTTGCGAAATTCTGAGATTTGAAGGCCAAATCACATATCGTGAGAAAACATGAAGTAGTATCGAAATATTGGTAAAAGGAATATATATACGTAAAATCACACTACATGAATAACGTGAAAAAAGTCACTATATTACCATATATGAGGATTTTAACTTCAAATCATAGAGCGAGGTTTCGTATTATTTAGATCCAAGAAAAGACATATGACAATGTTGTTTCAAATACAAATGATAAAAATGAATGTGTTTTCATTAGAATTAACTAAAATGTTCCTGATTTTCCGTTTATATTACCGATGGAAGATGTACACGTAAAACCGCTCTATTCCGGCTGAAACGTCGATATATGCAATAAAAACAAAACTTCTCCCCTTTTCAATATCTTAGTCAGTATTTTAACGAGAAACAAATAGTTGATTGAAAATGAAGTATTTAAGGTTAATTTCTAATCAATTATGTGTTTGCATTATTTTTATCGTATATTTAATGAATTAATAGCAATAAACTGAAAATTCACAAAAACGTGGAAAAACAGCAAAGTATTGCCTAATTCGATGATATTTTGTATATATCACATAAAGGAAAAGGGGATGATAAACGTCAAAATATTGTTGATTTCGATGATTTTTAGTACGTAACAAAATGCAAGAAAACTTGCTTAAAATGCAATATTATGCGAAAATCTGAGATTTGAAGGCCAAATCACATATCGTGATACTACATGAAATAGTATCGAAATTATGGTAAAAATGAATATATTTACGTAATATCAAACTACATAAAAAACGTGAAAAATCATTATTATACCAAATTTGAGGATTTTAACTTCGAATCATAGAGCGACGTTTCGTATTTTTTAGACCCTAGAAAAGACGTATAAAGATGTTGCTTCCAATACAAATGATAAAAATCAATGTGTTTTCATTAAAATTAACTAAAATGTTCCTGATTTTCGGTTTATATTACCGATGGAAGATGTACACGTAAAACCGTTCTACTCTGGCTGAAACGTCGATATATGCAATAAAAACAGAACTTCTTCCCTTTTCAATATCATACTCAGTATTTTAACGAGAAACAAATAGATGATTGAAAATGAAGTATTTAAGGTTATTTTCTGATCAATTATGTGTTTGCATCATTTTTATCGCTTATTTAATGAAATAATAGCAATAAACTGAAAATTCACAAAAACGTGGAAAAACGGCAAAATATTGCCAAATTCGATGATATTTTGTTTAAATCACATAAAGGAAAAGGGGATGATAAAGGTCAAAATATTGCTAAATTTGATGATTTTTAGTACAAAACAAAATGCAAGAAAACTTGCTTAAGAATGCAAAATTTGCGAAATTCTGAGATTTGAAGGCCAAATCACATATCGTGAGAAAACATGAAGTAGTATCGAAATATTGGTAAAAGGAATATATATACGTAAAATCACACTACATGAATAACGTGAAAAAAGTCACTATATTACCATATATGAGGATTTTAACTTCAAATCATATAGCGAGGTTTCGTATTATTTAGATCCAAGAAAAGACATATGACACTGTTGTTTCAAATACAAATGATGAAAATCAATGTGTTTTCATTAGAATTAACTAAAATGTTCCTGATTTTCCGTTTATATTACCGATGGAAGATATATACGTAAAACCGCTCTAATCCGGCTGAAACGTCGATATATGCAATAAAAACAGAACTTCGCCCCTTTTCAATATCTTACTCAGTATTATAACGAGAAACAAATAGTTGATTGAAAATGAAGTGTTTAAGGTTAATTTCTAATCAACTATGTGTTTGCATTATTTTTATCGTATATTTAATGAATTAATAGCAATAAACTGAAAATTCACAAAAACGTGGAAAAACAGCAAAATATTGCGTAATTCGATGATATTTTGTTTATATCACATAAAGGAAAAGGGGATGATAAACATCAAAATAATGCTGATTTCGATGATTTTTAGTACGAAACAACATGCAAGAAAACTTGCTTAAAATGCAATATAATGCGAAAATCTGAGATTTGAAGGCCAAATCACATATCGTGATACTACATGAAATAGTATCGAAATATTGGTAAAAATGAATATATTTACGTAATATCAAACTACATAAAAAACGTGAAAAATCATTATTATACCAAATTTGAGGATTTTAACTTCGAATCATAGAGCGACGTTTCGTATTTTTTAGACCCTAGAAAAGACGTATAAAGATGTTGCTTCCAATACAAATGATAAAAATCAATGTGTTTTCATTAAAATTAACTAAAATGTTCCTGATTTTCGGTTTATATTACCGATGGAAGATGTACACGTAAAACCGTTCTACTCTGGCTGAAACGTCGATATATGCAATAAAAACAGAACTTCTTCCCTTTTCAATATCATACTCAGTATTTTAACGAGAAACAAATAGATGATTGAAAATGAAGTATTTAAGGTTATTTTCTGATCAATTATGTATTTGCATCATTTTTATCGTATATTTAATGAAATAATAGCAATAAACTGAAAATTCACAAAAACGTGGAAAAACGGCAAAATATTGCCAAATTCGATGATATTTTGTTTAAATCACATAAAGGAAAAGGGGATGATAAAGGTCAAAATATTGCTAAATTCGATGATTTTTAGTACAAAACAAAATGCAAGAAAACTTGCTTAAGAATGCAAAATTTGCGAAATTCTGAGATTTGAAGGCCAAATCACATATCGTGAGAAAACATGAAGTAGTATCGAAATATTGGTAAAAGGAAAATATATATACGTAAAATCACACAACATGAATAACGTGAAAAAAGTCACTATATTACCATATATGAGGATTTTAACTTCAAATCATAGAGCGAGGTTTCGTATTATTTAGATCCAAGAAAAGACATATGACACTGTTGTTTCAAATACAAATGATGAAAATCAATGTGTTTTCATTAGAATTAACTAAAATGTTCCTGATTTTCCGTTTATATTACCGATGGAAGATGTATACGTAAAACCGCTCTAATCCGGCTGAAACGTCGATATATGCAATAAAAACAGAACTTCTCCCCTTTTCAATATCTTACTCAGTATTTTAACGAGAAACAAATAGTTGATTGAAAATGAAGTGTTTAAGGTTAATTTCTAATCAACTATGTGTTTGCATTATTTTTATCGTATATTTAATGAATTAATAGCAATAAACTGAAAATTCACAAAAACGTGGAAAAACAGCAAAATATTGCCTAATTCGATGATATTTTGTTTATACCACATAAAGGAAAAGGGGATGATAAACATCAAAATAATGCTGATTTCGATGATTTTTAGTAAGAAACAAAATGCAAGAAAACTTGCTTAAAATGCAATATAATGCGAAAATCTGAGATTTGAAGGCCAAATCACATATCGTGATACTACATGAAATAGTATCGAAATATTGGTAAAAATGAATATATTTACGTTATATCAAACTACATGAAAAACGTGAAAAAAGTCATTATTATATCAAATTTGAGGATTTTAACTTCGAATCATAGAACGACGTTTCGGATTTTTTAGACCCTAGAAAAGACGTATAAAGATGTTGCTTCCAATACAAATGATAAAAATTAATGTGTTTTCATTAAAATTAACTAAAATGTTCCTGATTTTCGGTTTATATTACCGATGGAAGATGTACACGTAAAACCGTTCTAATCCGGCTGAAATGTCGATATATGCAATAAAAACAGAACTTCTCCCCTTTTCAATATCTTACTCAGTATTTTAACGGGAAACAAATAGATGATTGAAAATGAAGTATTTAAGGTTATTTTCTGATCAATTATGTGTTTGCATAATTTTTATCGTATATTTAATGAATTAATAACAATAAACTGAAAATTAAAAAAAACGTGGAAAAACGGCCTAATTCGATGATATTTTGATTAAATCACATAAAGGAAAAGGGGATGATAAAGGTCAAAATATTGATAAATTTGATGATTTTTAATACAAAACAAAATTCAAGAAAACTTCCTTAAAATGCAAAATATGCGAAATTCTGAGATTTGAAGGCCAAATCACATATCGTGAGAATTTGGCTCCAAAACATGACTCAAGGGTTGAATTTGGGATGTTTGGGATAATTTGATAACTGCAGAGAGGATTTCGTCAAAATGTGATCCATCGCTGCTTTCAGTAATTGGCATATTTTCGGTATAAAAAGTCGTAATTTCAAACAACGAATACATGCAGAAAGCCAAAACTTGGCTCCAAAATATGGCTCAAGGGTCAAACTTGGGATGTTTGGGATATTTTGAAAACAGCGGCTTGGGCAAAATGTGATCCATCGCTGCACTCAGTAATTGGCATATTTTCGGTATAAAATGTCATGATTTCAAACTGCTAATACGTGCAGAGAGCCCGAATTTTGCTCCAAATTATGACTCAAGCGTCGAATTTGGGATGTTTGGGATATTTTTAAAACTGCAGGGAGCGTTTGGGCAAAATGTGATCCATTGCCGCTTTCGGTAATTGTCATGTTTTCGTTATAAAATGTCGTAATTTCAAACAGCGAATACGTGCCGAGTGCCAGAATTTGGCTCCAAAATATAGCTCATGGGTCGAATTTGGGATGTTTGGGATATTTTGCAAACAGCCGGGGGGTTTGGGCAAAATGTGACCCATCGCTGCTTTCAGTAATTGGCTTATTTTCAAGCGTCAAATTTGGGATGTTTGGGATAAAAAGTCATAATTTCAAACTGCGAATACATGAAGAGAGCCAGAATTTAGCTCCAAAATAAATCTGAAGGGTCGAATTTGGGATGTTTGGGATATTTTGAAAACTACAGGGAAGGTTTGGGCAAAATGTGATCCATCGCTGCTCTCAGTAATTGGCATATTTTCGGTATAAAAACTCGTAATTTCAAACTGCGAATACGTGCAGAGAGCTAGAATTTGGCTCCAAAATATGGTTCAAGCGTTGAATTTGGGATGTTTGGGATATTTTGGAAACAGCAGGGAGGATTTGGGAAAAAAGTGATCCATCGCAGGCTTCAGTAATTGGCATATTTTCGGTATAAAAGTCGTAATTTCAAACTGGGAATACATGCAGAGAGCCAGAATTTGGCTCCAAAATATGGCTCAAGGTTCGCATTTGGGATGTTTGCTATATTTTGAAAACTGCAGGGAGAGTTTGGGCAAAATATGATCCATCGCTGCTCTCAGTAAATGGCATATTTCCTTTATAAAAAGACGTAATTTCAAACTGCGAATACGTGCAGAGAGCCCAAATATGGTTTCAAAATATGGCTCAAGCGTCGATTTTTGGGATGTTTGGGATATTTTGAAAACTGCAGGGGGGGGGGGGGCAAAATGTGACCTATCGCTGCTCTCAGTAATTGACATATTTTCGGTATAAAGTGTAGTAATTTCAAACTGCGAATAAGCTCAGAAAGCCAGAATTTGGCTACAAAATATGGCTCAAGCGTCGAATTTGGGAAGTTTGGGATACTTTGAAACTGCAGGGGGGGGGGGTTGGCCGAATTGTGACCCATCGCTGCTTTCAGTAATTGACATATTTTCGGTATAAAAAGTCGTTTTTCATACTGCGAATACGTGCAGAAAGCCAGAATTCGGCTAGAAAATATGGCTCAAGGGTCGAATTTGGGATGTTTGGTATATTTTCAAAACTGCAGGGAGGGTTTGGGAATAATGTGATCCATCGCCGCTTTCCGTAATTGGCATATTTCAGAATAAAAGTAATAATTTCAAACTGCGAATACGTGCAGAGAGCCAGAATTTGGCTCCAAAATCCAAAATCCAATGGTCGAATTTAGGATGTTTGGGATATTTGAAAACTGCAAGGGGGTTTTAGGCAAAATGTGACGAATCGCTGCTTTCAGTAATTGGCATATTTTCAGTATAAAAAGTCGTAATTTCAAACTGCGAATACGTGCAGGGAGCCAGAATTTGACTACAAAATAAGGCTCCAGGGACGAATTTGGGATGTTTGGGATATTTTGAAACTTGCAGGTGGAGGGGGGGGGGTTGGACAAAATGTGACCCATCGCAGCTCTCAGTAATTGTCATATTTTCGGTATAAAAAGTCGAAATTTCAAACAGTGAATACGTGCAGAGAGCCCGAATTTGGCTTCAAAATATGGCTCAAGCGTAGTATTTGGGATGTTTGGGATATTTTGCAAACTGCCGGGGGGTTTGGGCAAAATGTGACCCATCGCTGCTTTCAGTAATTGGCTTATTTTCAAGCGTCAAATTTGGGAATTTTGGGATAAAAAGTCATAATTTCAAACTGCGAATACGTGCAGAGAGCCAGAATTTAGATCCAAAATAATTCTCAAGGTTCAAATTTAGGATGTTTGGGATATTTTGAAAATTGCAGGGAAGGTTTGGGGCAAAATTTGATCCACCGCCGCTCTCAGTAATTGGCATATTTTCAGTATAAAAAGTCGTAAATTCAAACTGCGAAAACGTGCAGAGAGCTAGAATTTGGCTCCAAAATATGGCTCAAGCGTTGAATTTTGGATGTTTGGGATATTTTGGAAACTACAGGGAGAGTTTGGGCAAAATGTGATCCATCGCCACTTTCAGTAATTGGCATATTTTCGGTATGAAAAGTCGTTATTTCAAACTGCGAATACATGCAGAAAGCCAAAATTTGGCTCCTAAATAGGGCTCAAGGGTTGAATTGGGGATGTTTGGGATATTTTGAAAACTGAAGGGAGGGCCTGGGCAAAATGTGGTCCATCGCCGCACTCAGTAATTGGCATATTTTCGGTATAAAATGAAATAATTTCAAACTGCGAACACGTGCAGAGACCCCGAATTTGGCTCATAAATATGGCTCAAGCGTCGAATTTGGGATGTTTGGGATATTTTGAAAACTGTAGGAAGGGTTTGGGCAAAATGTGATCCATCGCCGCTTTCAGTAATTGTCATGTTTTCGGTATAAAAAGTCGTAATTTCAAACAGCGAATACGTTCAGAAAGCCAGAATTTAGCTCCAAAATAATTCTCAAGGGTCAAATTTGGGATATTTGGGATATTTTGAAAACTGCAGAGAAGGTTTGGGAAAAATGTGATCCATCGCCGCTCTCATTAATTGGCATATTTTCGGTATAAAAAGTCGTAATTTCAAACTGCGAATACGTGCAGAGAGGTAGAATTTGGCTCCAAATTATATCTCAAGCGTGGAATTGGGAATGTTTGGGATATTTTGGAAACTGCAGGGAGGGTTTGGGCAAAATGTGATCCATCGCCGCTTTCAGTAATTGGCATATTTTCGGTATAAAAAGTCGTAAATTCAAACTGCGAATACGTACAGAGAGCCCGAGTTTGGCTCCAAAATATGGCTCAAGCGTCGAATTTGGGATGTTAAGGATATTTTGAAAACTGCAGGGAGGGTTTGGGTAAAATGTTTTTCATCGCCTCTTTAAGTAATTGGCATATTTTCGGTATGAAAAGTCGTAATTTCAAACTGCGAATACATGCAGAAAAGCCAAACGTTGGCTCCAAAATATGGCTCAAGGGTCGAATTAGGGATGTTTGGGATATTTTGAAAACTGCAGGGATGGCCTGGGCAAAATGTGATCCATCGCCGCACTCAGTAATTGGCATATTTTCGGTATAAAACGAAATAATTTCAAACTGCGAACACGTGCAGAGACCCCGAATTTGGCTCCAAAATATGGCTCAAGCGTCGAATTGGGGATGTTTGTGATATTTTGAAAACTGCAGGGAGGGTTTAGGCAAAATGTGATCCATCGCCGCTTTCAGTAATTGTCATGTTTTCGGTATAAAAAGTCGTAATTTCAAACTGCGAAAACGTTCAGAGAGCCAGAATTAAGCTCCAAAATAATTCTCAAGGGTCGAATTTGGGATGTTTGGGATATTTCGAAAACTGCAGGGAAGGTTTGGGCAAAATGTGATCCATCGCCGCTCTCAGTAATTGGCATATTTTCGGTATAAAAAGTCGTAGTTTCAAACTGCGAATACGTGCAGAGAGCCAGAATTTGGCTCCAAATTATGGCTAAAGCGTTGAATTTGGGATTTTTGGGATATTTTGAAAACTGCAGGGAGGGCTTGGGCAAAATGTGATCCATTGCCGCTTTCAGTAATTGGCATATGTTCGGTATAAAAAGTCGTAATTTCAAACAGCTAATAAGCGCAGAAAGTCAGAATTTGGCTCTAAAATTTGGCTCAAAGGTCGAATTTGGCATGTTTGGGATATTTTGCAAGCTGCAGGGGGGTTTGGGCAAAATGTGACCCATCGCTTCTTTTAGTAATTGGCATATTTTCAAGCGACAAATTTGGGATATTTAGGATAAAAAGTCGTAATTTCAAACTGCGAATACTTGCAGAGAGCCAGAATTTGGCTCTAAAATAATTCTCAATGGTCGAATTTGGGATGATTGGGATATTTTGAAAACTACAAGGAAGGGGTATGGGCAAAATGTGACCTATCGCCGCTCTCAGTAATTCATATAGTTTCGGGTATCATTTTGAGGTTATCTTAAGATGGTTTGGGGATTTTTAGTGTCCCCGCGGCCCGGTCCTCGACCAGGCCTCCACCCCCAGGAATCAGCCCGTGACAGCTGACTAACTCCAAGGAGGTACCTATTTTACTGCTAGGTAACAGGGGTTACCTAGGGCATCACTCTCTTGAGCCTCTGCATCACCCTCTTAAGCCTCTGCATTACGCTCTTGAGCATCTGCATCCCTCTCCTAAGCCTCTGCCTCACTCTCTTGAGCCTCTGCATTACTCTCTTGAGCCTCTGCATCACTCTCTTAAACCTCTGCATCCCTCTCTTGATCCTCTACATCACTCTCTTGAGCCTCTGCATCATTCTCTTGAGCCTCTACATCCTTCTCTTAAGCCTCTGCATCTCTCTCTTCAGCCTCTGCATCACTCTCTTGATCCTCTGCATCACCCTCTTGAGCCTCTGCATCATTCTCTTGAGCCTCTGCATTCCTCTCTTAAGCCTCTACATCATTCTCTTGAGCCTCTGCATCCCGCTCTTGAGCCTTTGCATCACTCTCTTAAGCCACTGCATCCCTCTCTTGACTCTCTTCATCACTCTCAAGTCGCCTCTGCATCCCGCTCTTGAGCCTTTGCATCACTCTCTTAAGCCTCTGCATCCCTCTCTTGACTCTCTGCATCACTCTCAAGTGCCTCTGCATCTTTCTCTTGTGCCTCAGCATCACTCACTTTAGCCTCTGCATCCCTCTCTTGAGCCTCTGCATCCATCTCTTAAGCCTCTGCACCACTCTCATGAGCCTTTGCATCACCCTCTTAAGCCTCTGCATCCTTCTTTTGAGCCTCTGCATCACTTTCTTAAGCCTCTGCATCCCTTTCTTGAGCCTCTGCATCTCTCTCTTGAACTCCTGCACCCCTCTCATGAGGGGTGCAGAAAACACATTGATTTTTATCATTTGTATTGGAAGCAACATCTTTATACGTCTTTTCTAGGGTCTAAAAAATACAAAACGTCGCTCTATGATTCGAAGTTAAAATCTTCAAATTTGGTATAATAATGACTTTTTTCACGTTTTTCATGTAGTTTGATATAACGTAAATATATTAATTTTTACAAATATTTCGATACTATTTCATGTAGTATCACGATATGTGATTTGGCCTTCAAATCTCAGATTTTCGCATTATATTGCATTTTAAGCAAGTTGTTCTTGTATTTTGTTTCGTACTAAAAATCATCGAAATCAGCAATATTTTGACGTTTATCATCCCCTTTTCCTTTATGTGACATAAACAAAATATCATCGAATTAGGCAATATTTTGCTGTTTTTCAACGTTTTTGTGAATTTTCAGTTTATTGCTATTATTTCATTAAATATACGATTAAAATGATGCAAACACATAATAATTCAGAAAATAACCTTAAATACTTCATTTTCAATCATCTATTTGTTTCTCGTTAAAATATTGAGTAAGTTATTCAAAGGGGGAGAAGTTCTGTTTTTATTGCATATATCGACGTTTCAGCCGGATTAGAGCGGTTTTACGTGTACATCTTCCATCGGTAATATAAACGGAAAATCAGGAACATTTTAGTTAATTCTAATGAAAACACATTGATTTTTATCATTTGTATTTGAAACAACATTGTCATATGTCTTTTCTAGGATCTAAATAATACGAAACCTCGCTCTATGATTTGAAGTTAAAATCCTCAAATATGGTAGTATAGTGACTTTTTTCACGTTATTCATGTAGTGTGATTTTACGTATATATATTCGTTTTTACCAATATTTCAATACTACTTCATGATTTCTCACGATATGTGATTTACCCTTCAAATCTTAGAATTTCGCAAATTTTGCATTTTAAGCAAGTTTTCTTGCATTTTGTTTTGTACTAAAAATCATCGAATTTATCAATATTTTGACCTTTATCATCCCCTTTTCCTGTATGTGATTTAAACAAAATATCATCGAATTAGGCCGTTTTTGCACGTTTTCTTTAATTTTCAGTTTATTGTTATTAATTCATTAAATATACGATAAAAATTATGCAAACACATAATTGATATGAAAATAACCTTAAATACTTCTTTTTCAATCATCTATTTGTTTCTCGTTAAAATACTGAGTAAGATATTGAAAAGGGAAAAGTTCTGTTTTTAATGCATATATCGACGTTTCAGCCGGAATAGAACGGTTTTACGTGAACATCTTCCATCGGTAATATAAACCGAAAATCAGGAACATTTTAGTTAATTGTAATGAAAACACATTGATTTTTATCATTTGTATTGGAAGCAGCATCTTTATACGTCTTTTCTAGGGTCTAAAAAATACGAAACGTCGCTCTATGATTCGAAGTTAAAATCCTCAAATTTGGTATGATAATGACTTTTTTCACGTTTTTCATGTAGTTTGATATTACGTAAATATATTCATTTTTACCAATATTTCGATACTATTTCATGTAGTATCACGATATGTGATTTGGCCTTCAAATCTCAGATTTTCGCATAACATTGCATTTTAAGCAAGTTTTCTTGCATTTTGCTTCGTATTAAAAATCATCGTAATCAGCAATATTTTGACATTTATCATCCCCTTTTCCTTTATGTGATATAAACAAAATATCATCGAATTAGGCAATATTTTGCTGTTTTTCCACATTTTTGTGAATTTTCAGTTTATTGCTATTAATTCATTAAATATACGATAAAAGTAATGCAAACACATAATTGATTAGAAATTAACCTTAAACACTTCATTTTCAATCAACTATTTGTTTCTCGTAAAAATACTGAGTAAGATATTGAAAAGGGGAGAAGTTCTGTTTTTATTGCATATATCGACGTTTCAGCCGGATTAGAGCGGATTTACGTGTACATCTTCCATCGGTAATATAAACGGAAAATCAGGAACATTTTAGTTATTTCTAATGAAAACACACTGATTTTTATTATTTGTATTTGAAACAACATTGTCATATGTCTTTTCTTGGATCTAAATAATACGAAACCTCGCTCTATGATTTGAAGTTAAAATCCTCAAATATGGTAATATAGTGACTTTTTTCACGTTATTCATGTAGTGTGATTTTACGTATATATATTCGTTTCTACCAATATTTCGATACTACTTCATGTTTTCTCACGATATGTGATTTGGCCTTCAAATCTCAGAATTTCGCAAATTTTGCATTTATAAGCAAGTTTTCTTGCCTTTTGTTTTGTACTAAAAATCATCGAATTTAGCAATACTTTGACCTTTATCATCCCCTTTTCCTTTATGTGATTTAAACAAAATATCATCGAATTAGGAAATATTTTGCCGTTTTTCCACGTTTTTGTGAATTTTCAGTTTATTGCTATTATTTCATTAAATATACGATAAAAATGATGCAAACACATAATTGATCAGAAAATAACCTTAAATACTTCATTTTCAATCATCTATTTGTTTCTCGTTAAAATATTGAGTAAGGGGGAGAAATTCTGTTTTTATTGCATATATCGACGTTTCAGCCGGATTAGAGCGGTTTTACGTGTACATCTTCCATCGGTAATATAAATGGAAAATCAGGAACATTTTAGTTAATTCTAATGAAAACACATTGATTTTTATCATTTGTATTTGAAACAACATTGTCATGTCTTTTCTTGGATCTAAATAATACGAAACCTCGCTCTATGATTTAAAGTTTAATCCTCAAATATGGTAATATAGTGACTTTTTTCACGTTATTCATTTAGTGTGATTTTACGTATATATATTCGTTTTTACCAATATTTCGATACTACTTCATGTTTTCTCACGATATGTGATTTGCCCTTCAAATCTTAGAATTTCGCAAATTTTGCATTTTAAGCAAGTTTTCTTGTATTTTGTTTTGTACTAAAAATCATCGAATTTATCAATATTTTGACCTTTATCATCCCCTTTTCCTGTATGTGATTTAAACAAAATATCATCGAATTAGGCCGTTTTTCCACGTTTTTTTGAATTTTCAGTTTATTGTTATTAATTCATTAAATATACGATAAAAATTATGCAAACACATAATTGATATGAAAATAACCTTAAATACTTCATTTTCAATCATCTATTTGTTTGTCCTTAAAATACTGAGTAAGATATTGAAAAATGGAGAAGATCTGTTTTTATTGCATATATCGACGTTTCAGCCGGAGTAGAACGGTCTTACGTGTACATCTTCCATCGTTAATATAAACCGAAAATCAGGAACATTTTAGTTAATTTTAATGAAAACACATTGATTTTTATCATTTGTATTGGAAGGAACATCTTTATACGTCATTTCTAGGGTCTAAAAAATACGAAACGTCGCTCTATGATTCGAAGTTAAAATCCTCAAATTTGGTATAATAATGACTTTTTTCACGTTTTTCATGTAGTATGATATTACGTAAATAGATTCATTTTAACCAATATTTCGATACTATTTCATGTAGTATCACGATATGAGATTTGGCCTTCAAATCTCAGATTTTCGCATAATATTGCATTTTAAGCAAGTTTTCTTGCATTTTGTTTTGTACTAAAAATCAGCGAAATCAGCAATATTTTGACGTTTTTCATCCCCTTTTCCTCTATGTGATATAAACAAAATATCATCGAATTAGGCAATATTTTGCAGTTTTTCCACGTTTTTGTGAATTTTCAGTTTATTGCTATTAATTCATTAAATATACGATAAAAATAATGCAAACACATAATTGATTAGAAATTAACCTTAAACACTTCATTTACAATCAACTATTTGTTTCTCGTTAAAATACTGAGTAAGATATTGAAAAGGGGAGAAGTTCTGTTTTTATTGCATATATCGACGTTTCAGCCGGATTAGAGCGGATTTACGTGTACATCTTCCATCGGTAATATAAACGGAAAATCAGGAACATTTTAGTTAATTCTAATGAAAACACATTGATTTTTATTATTTGTATTTGAAACACCATTGTCATATGTCTTTTCTTGGATCTAAATAATACGAAACCTCGCTCTTTGATTTGAAGTTAAAATCCTCAAATATGGTAATATAGTGACTTTTTTCACGTTATTCATGTAGTGTGATTTTACGTATATATATTCGTTTCTACCAATATTTCGATACTACTTCATGTTTTCTCACGATATGTGATTTGGCCTTCAAATCTCAGAATTTCGCAAATTTTGCATTTATAAGCAAGTTTTCTTGCATTTTGTTTTGTACTAAAAATCATCGAATTTAGCAATATTTTGACCTTTATCATCCCCTTTTCCTTTATGTGATTTAAACAAAATATCATCTAATTAGGCAATATTTTGCAATGTTTCCACGTTTTTGTGAATTTTCAGTTTATTGCTATTATTTCATTAAATATACGATTAAAATGATGCAAACACATAATAATTCAGAAAATAACCTTAAATACTTCATTTTCAATCATCTATTTGTTTCTCGTTAAAATATTGAGTAAGTTATTGAAAAGGGGAGAAGTTCTGTTTGTATTGCATATATCGGCGTTTCAGCCGGATTAGAACGGTTTTACGTGTACACCTTCCATCGGTAATATAAACCGAAAATCAGGAACATTTTAGTTAATTTTAATGAAAACACATTGATTTTTATCATTTGTATTGGAAGCAACATCTTTATACGTCTTTTCTAGGGTCTAAAAAATACGAAACGTCGCTCTATGATTCGAAGTTAAAATCCTCAAATTTGGTATAATAATGACTTTTTTCACGTTTTTCATGTAGTTTGATATTACGTAAATAGATTCATTTTTACCAATATTTCGATACTATTTCATGTAGTATCACGATATGTGATTTGGCCTTCAAATCTCAGATTTTCGCATAATATTGCATTTTAAGCAAGTTTTCTTGCATTTTGTTTCGTACTAAAAATCATCGAAATCAGCAATATTTTGACGTTTATCATCCCCTTTTCCTTTATGTGATATAAACAAAATATCTTCGAATTAGGCAATATTCTGCTGTTTTTCCACGTTTTTGTGAATTTTCAGTTTCTTGCTATTAATTTATTAAATATACGATAAAAATAATGCAAACACATAATTGATTAGAAATTAACCTTAAACACTTCATTTTCAATCAACTATTTGTTTCCCGTTAAAATACTGAGTAAGATATTGAAAAGTGGAGAAGTTCTGTTTTTATTGCATATATCGACGTTTTAGCCGGATTAGAGCGGTTTTACGTGTACATCTTCCATCGGTAATATAAACGGAAAATCAAGAACATTTTAGTTAATTCTAATGAAAACGCATTGATTTTTATAATTTGTATTTGAAACAACATGGTCATATGTCTTTCTTGGATCTAAATAATACGAACCCTCGCTCTATGATTTGAAGTTAAATTCCTCAAATATGGTAATATAGTGACTTTTTTCACGTTATTCATGTAGTGTGATTTTACGTATATATATTCGTTTTTACCAATATTTTGATACTACTTCATGTTTTCTCACGATATGTGATCTGGCCTTCAAATCACAGAATTTCGCAAATTTTGCATTTTTAAGCAAGTTTTCTTGTATTTTGTTTTGTACTAAAAATCATCGAATTTAGCAATATTTTGACCTTTATCATCTCCTTTTCCTTTATGTGATTTAAACAAAATATCATTGAATTAAGCAATATTTTGCCGTTTTTCCAAGTTTTTGTGAATTTTCAGTTTATTGCTATTATTTCATTATATATACAATAAAAATGATGCAAACACATAATTAAAATTCGAAGGATTTTATCGAAGATAAAAATTCGAAGGATTTTAACTTCGAATCATAGAGCGACGTTTCGTATTTTTTAGACCCTAGAAAAGACGTATAAAGATGTTGCTTCAAATACAAATGATAAAAATTAATGTGTTTTCATTAAAATTAACTTAAATGTTCCTGATTTTCGGTTTATATTACCGATGGAAGATGTACACGTAAAACCGTTCTAATCCGGCTGAAACGTCGATATATGCAATAAGAAGAGAACTTCTCCCCTTTTCAAAATCTTACTCATTATTTTAACGAGAAACAAATAGATGATTGAAAATGAAGTACTTAAGGTTATTTTCGAATTCAGTTAAAATATTGCTGAATTCGATGATTTTTATACGAAACAAAATGCAAGAAAACTTGCTTAAAATGCAATATTATGCGAAAATCTGAGATTTGAAGGCCAAATCACATATCGTGATACTACATGAAATAGTATCGAAATAATGGTAAAAATTAATATATTTCCGTAATATCAAACTACATGAAAAACGTGAAAAAAGTCATTATTATACCAAATTCGGGCTCAATTATGAGCCCGAATTTGGCTCGAAAATATGGCTCAAACGTCGAATTTGGGATGTTTGGGATATTTTAAAAACTGCAGGGAGGGTTTGGGTAAAATTATATCCATCGCCGCTTTCAGTAATTGTCATGTTTTCGGTATAAAAAGTCGTAATTTCAAACAGCGAATAAGCGCAGAAAGCCAGAATTTGGCTCCAAAATATGGCTCAAGCGTCGAATTTGGGATGTTTGGGATATTTTGAAAACTGCAGGGGTGGGGGGGGGGGGTTGGCCGAATTGTGACCCATCGCTGCTTTCAGTAAATGACATATTTTCGGTATAAAAAGTCGTTTTTCAAACTGCAAAAACGTGCAGAAAGCCAGAATTCGGCTAGAAAATATGGCTCAAGGGTCGAATTTGGGATGTTTGGGATATTTTTAAAACTGCAGGGAGGGTTTGGGAATAATGTGATCCATCGCCGCTTTCCGTAATTGGCATATTTTCAGTATAAAAGTCATAATTTCAAACTGCGAATACGTGCAGAGAGCCAGAATTTGGCTCCAAAATCCAATGGTCGAATTTAGGATTTTTGGGATATTTGAAAACTGCAAGGGGGTTTGGGCAAAATGTGACGCATCGCTGCTTTCAGTAATTGGCATATTTTCAGTATAAAAAGTCGTAATTTCAAACTGCGAATATGTGCAGAGAGCCAGAATTTGACTCCAAAAAAAGGCTCCAGGGACGAATTTGGGATGTTTGGGATATTTTGAAACTTGCAGGTGGGGGGGGGGGGTTGGACAAAATGTAACCCATCGCCGCTCTCAGTAATTGGCATATTTTCGGTATAAAAAGTCGAAATTTCAAACAGTGAATACGTGCAGAGAGCCCGAATTTGGCTTCAAAATATGGCCCAAGCGTAGTATTTGGGATGTTTGGGATATTTTGCAAACTGCCAGGGGGTTTGGGCAAAATGTGACCCATCGCTGCTTTCAGTAATTGGCTTATTTTCAAGGGTCAAATTTGGGAAGTTTGGGATAAAAAGTCATAATTTCAAACTGCGAATACGTGCAGAGAGCCAGAATTTAGCTCCAAAATAATTCTCAAGGTTTAAATTTAGGATGTTTGGGATATTTTGAAAATTGCAGGGAAGGTTTGGGGCAAAATTTGATCCACCGCCGCTCTCAGTAATTGGCATATTTTCGGTATAAAATGTCGTAAATTCAAACTGCGAAACCTTGCAGAGAGCTAGAATTTGGCTCCAAAATATGGCTCAAGCGTTGAATTTTGGATGTTTGGGATATTTTGGAAACTACAGGGAGGGTTTGGGCAAAATATGATCCATCGCCGCTTTCAGTAATTGGCATATTTTCGGTATGAAAAGTCGTAATTTCAAACTGCGAATACATGCAGAAAGCCAAAATTTGGCTCCTAAATAGGGCTCAAGGGTTGAATTGGGGATGTTTGAGATATTTTGAAAACTGAAAGGAGGGCCTGGGTAAAATGTGGTCCATCGCCGCACTCAGTAATTGGCATATTTTCGGTATAAAATGAAATAATTTCAAACTGCGAACACGTGCAGAGACCCCGAATTTGGCTCCAAAATATGGCTCAAGCGTCGAATTTGGGATGTTTGGGATATTTTGAAAACTGCAGGAAGGGTTTGGGCAAAATGTGATCCATCGCCGCTTTCAGTATTTGTCATGTTTTCGTTATAAAATATCGTAATTTCAAACAGCGAATACGTGCAGAGAGCCCGAATTTGGCTCCAAAATATAGCTCATGGGTCGAATTTGGGATGTTTGAAATATTTTGCAAACTGCCGGGGGGTTTGGGCAAAATGTGACCCATCGCTGCTTTCAGTAATTGGCTTATTTTCAAGCGTCAAATTTGGGATGTTTGGGATAAAAAGTCATAATTTCAAACTGCGAATACATGCAGAGAGCCAGAAGTTAGCTCCAAAATAATTCTCAAGGGTCGAATTTGGGATGTTTGGGATATTTTGAAAACTACAAGAATAGTTTGGGCAAAATGTGATCCATCGCCGCTCTCAGTAATTGGCATATTTTCAGTATAAAAAGTCATAATTTCAAACTGCGAATACGTGCAGAGAGCCAGAATTTGGCTCCAAAATATGGCTCAAGGGTCGAATTTGGGATGTTTGGAATATTTGAAAATTGCAAGGGGGGTTTGGGCAAAATGTGACGCAACGCTACTTTCAGTAATTGGCATATTTTCAGTATAAAAAGTCGTAGTTTAAAACTTGGAATACGTGCAGAGAGCCAAAATTTGGCTTCAAAATAAGGCTCCAGGGTCGAATTATGGATGTTTTGAATATTTTGAAAACTGCAGGGGGTGGTTTGGGCAAAATGTGACCTATCGCTGCTCTCAGTATTTAACATATTTTCGGTATAAAAATTCGTAATTTCAAACTGCGAATATTTGGAGAGAGCCAGTATTTGGCTCCAAAATATGGCTCAAGGGACGAATTTGGGAGGTTTGGGCTCTTTTGAAAACTGCAGGGAGGGTTTGAGCAAAATGTGACCCATCACTGCTCTCAGTAATTGGCATATTTTCAGAATAAAAAGTCGTTATTTCAAAATGTGAATACATGCAGAGAGCCAGAATTTAGCTCCAAAATAAGGTTCAAGGGTCGAATTTGGGATGTTTGGGATATTTTAAAAACTGCAGAGAGGGTTTGGTCATAATGTGATCCATCGCAGCTGTCAGTAATTGGCATATTTTCAGTATAAAAGTCGTAATTTCAAACTGCGAATACGGGCAGAGAACCAGAATTTGGCACTAAAATATGGATCAAGGGTCGAATTTGGGATGTTTGGGATATTTTGAAAACTGCAGGTAGGGTTTGGGCAAAATGTGATCCATTGCTGCTCTCCGTAATTGGCATATTTTCGGTATAAAAGTTCAAAAAATCAAACTGCGAATACGTGCTGAGAGTCAGAATTTG
Source organism: Procambarus clarkii (assembly GCF_040958095.1). Lineage (NCBI taxonomy): Eukaryota > Metazoa > Arthropoda > Malacostraca > Decapoda > Cambaridae > Procambarus > Procambarus clarkii. The sequence continues at coordinate 37,062,622 of NC_091196.1, read as the reverse complement.
GCTCCAAAGTATGGCTCAATGGACGAATTTGGGATGTTTGGGCTATTTTGAAAACAAATTGCAAGAAACTTGATAAAATGCAAAATTTGCGAAATTCTGAGATATGAAGGCCAAATCACATATCATGAGAAAACATGAAGTAGTATCGAATAATTGGTACAAACGAATATATTTTCGTAAAATCACACTACATAAAAAACGTGAAAAAATTCACTGTTTTACCATATTTGAGGATTTTAACTTCAAATCATAGAGCGAGGTTTCGTATTATTTAGATCCAAAAAAAGACATATGACAATGATGTTTCCAATACAAATGATAAAAATCAATGTGTTTTCATTGGAATTAACTAAAATGTTCCTGATTTTCCGTTTATTTTACCGATGGAAGATGTACATGTAAAACCGCTCCAATCCGGCTGAAACGTCTATATATGCAATAAAAATAGAACTTCTCCCCTATTCAATATCTTACTCAGTATTTTAACGAGAAACAAATAGTTGATTGAAAATGAAGTATTTAAGGTTAATTTGTAATCAATTATGTGTTTGCATCATTTTTATCGTATATTTAATGAATTAATAACAATAAACGGAAAATTCACATAAACGTTGAAAAACGGTAGAATCTTGCCAAATTCGACGATATTTTGTTTAAATAACATAAAGGAAAAGGGGATGATAAACGTGAAAATATTGCTAAATTCGATGAATTTTCGTACGAAACAAAATGCAAGAAAACTTGCTTAAAATGCAATATTATGCGAAATTTTGAGATTTGAAGGCCAAATCACATATCGTGATACTACATGAAATAGTATCGAAATATGGGTAAAAAAAATGAATATATTTACGTAATATCAAACTAAATGATGAACGTGAAAAAGTCACTATTATACCAAATTTGAGGATTTTAACTTCGAATCATAGAGCGAGGTTTCGTATTATATAGATCCAGGAAAAGACATATGACAATGTTGTTTCCAATACAAATGATAAAAATCAATGTGTTTTCATTAGAATTAACTAAAATGTTCCTGATTTTCCGTTTATATTACCGATGGAAGATGTACACGTATAACCACTGTATTCCGGCTGAAAAGTCGATATATGCAATAAAAACAGAACTTCTCCCATTTCAATATCTTACTCAGTATTTTAACGAGAAACAAATAGTTGATTGAAAATGAAGTATTTAAGGTTAATTTCTAATCAATTATGTGTTTGCATCATTTTATTTTTTTTCTCTGGAGCCTTAGCATCCCTCTCTTGATCCTCTGCATCACTCTCTTGAGCCTCTGCATCATTCTCTTGAGCCTCTGCATCCCTCTCTTAAGCCTCTACATCATTCTCTTCAGCCTATGCATCAATATCTTGAGCCTCTGAATCACTCTCTTAAGCCTCTGCATCTCTCTCTTCACCCTCTGCATCCCTCTCTGGAGCCTCAGCATCCCTCTCTTGAGCCTCTGCAGCACTCTCTTGAGCCTCTTCATCATTCTCTTGAGCCTCACCATCACTCTCTTGAGCCTCTGCATCCCTCTCTTAAGCGTCTGCATCACTCTCTTGAGCCTCTGCATCATACTCTTAAACTCCTGTATCCCTCTCATGAGCCTCTGCATCCCTCTCTTGAGCCTTTGCATCACTCTCTTAAGCCTCTGCATCCCTCTCTTTAGCCTCTGCATCCCTCTCTTTAGCCTCTGCATCCCTTGCTTAAGCCTCTGCATCCCTCTCTTGAGCCATTGCATCACTCTCTTAAGCCTCTGCATCCCTCTCTGGAGCCTCTGCATTACTCTCAAGAGCCTCTGCGTCCCTCTCTTGTGCCTCTGCATCCCTCACTTTAGCCTCTGCATCCCACTCATGAGCCTCTTCATCCGTCTTTTAAGCCTCTGCATCACTCTCTTAAGCCTCTGCATCACTCTCGTATGCCTCTGAATCACTCTCTTGAGCCTCTGCATCACTCTCGTAAGCCTCTGAATCACTGTCTTGAGCCTCTGCATCTCTCTCTTGAGCTCCTGCATCCATCTCTTGAGCCTCTGCATCCCTCTCATGAGCCTCTGCATCCCTCTCTTGAACCTTTGCATCACTCTCTTAAGCCTCTGCATCCCTCTCTTGAGCCTCTGCATCCCTCTCTTAAGGCTCTGCATCCCTCTCTTGAGCCTTTGCATCACTCTCTTAAGCCTCTGCATCCCTCTCTGGAGCCTCTGCATCACTCCCAAGAGCCTCTGCGTCCCTCTCTTGTGCCTCTGCATTTCTCACTTGAGCCTCTGCATCCCTCTCATGAGCCTCTGCATCCGTCTCTTAAGCCTCTGCATCACTCTCTTAAGCCTCTGCATCACTCTCGTAAGCCTCTGAATCACTCTCCTGAGCTTCTGCATCCCTCTCTTGAGCCTCTGCATCATTCTCTTGAGCCTCTACATCCCTCTCTTAAGCCTCTACACCATTCTCTTGAGCCTCTGCATCACTCTCTTGAGCCTCTGCGTCACTCTCTTAAGCCTCTGCATCTCTCACTTCAGCCTCTGCATCACTCTCTGGAGCCTCTGCATCCCTCTCTGGAGCCTCAGCACCCCTCTCTTGAGCCTCAGCAGCACTCTCTTGAGCCTCTTCACCATTTTATTGTGCCTTTGCATCCCTCTCTTAAGCCTCTGCTTCACTCTCTTGAGCCTCTGCATCCCTCTCTTAAGCCTCTGCATCACTCTCTTGAGCCTCTGCATCCCTGTCTTGAACTCCTGCATCCCTCACTTGAGCCTTTGCATCACTATCTTAAGCCTATGCATCCCTCTCTTGAGCCTTTGCATCACTCTCAAGAGCCTCTGCATTAATCTCATGTGTCTCTGCATCCCCTCACTTGAGCCTCTGCTTCCCTCTCTTGAGCCTCTGCATCACTCTCTTGAGCCTCTGCATCCCTCTCTTGAGCCTCTGCATCCCTCTCTTAGCCTCTGCATCACTCTCTTAAGTCTCTGCATCCCTCTCTTGAGCCTCTGCATCACTCTCTTGAGCCTCTGCATTACTCTCTTGAGCCTCTACATCCTTCTCTTGAGCCTCTGCATCCCTCTCTTAAGCATCTGCATCACTCTCTTGAGCCTATGCATCACTCTCTTGGCCCTCTGCATCCCTCTCCTAAGCCTACGCAACACTCTCTTCAGCCTCTGCATCACTCTCTTAAGCCTCTGCATCCCTCTCTTGATCATCTGCATCACTCTCGTAAGCCTATGCACCACTCTCTTGAGCCTCTGCAGAACTCTCTTGAGCCTTTGCTTCACTCTCTTTAGCCTCTGCATCCCTCTATTGAGCCTCTGCATCTTTCTCATGTGCCTCTGCATCCCTCACTTGAGCCTCTGCATCCCTCTCTTGAGCCTCTGCATCTCTCTCTTGAGCCTCTGCATCCCTCTCTTGAGCCTCTGCATCCGTCTCTTAAGCCTCTGCATCACTCTCTTAAGCCTCTGCATCACTCTCGTAAGCCTCTGAATCACTCTCTTGAGCCTCTGCATCACTCTCTTAAGCCTCTGAATCCCTCGCTTGAGGCCTCTGCATCACTCTCTCGAGCTTTTGCATCACGCTCATACTCCTCTGCATCACTCTCTCGAGCTTTTGCATCACGCTCATACTCCTCTGCATCACGCTCATACTCCTCTGCATCACTCTCCTGAGCCTCTGCATCACTCTCTTGAGCCTCTGCATCACTCTCTAGACCCTCTGCATCACTCTCTTGAGCCTCTGCATCACTCTCTTGAGCCTCTGCATCACTCTCCTGAGCGTCTGCATCACTCTCCTGATCCTCTGCATCACTCTCTTGTGCCTCTACATCACTCTCTTGAACCTCTGCATCACTCTCTTAAGCCTCTGCATCCCTCTGTTGATCGTCTGCATCACTCCCTTGAGCCTCTGCATCATTCTCCTGAGCCTCTGCATCCCTCTCTTAAGCCTATACATCATTCTCTCAAGCCTCTGCATCACTCTCTTGAGCCTCTACATCACTCTCTTCAGCCTCTGCATAACATTCTGGAGCCTCTGCATCCCTCTCTGGAGCCTCAGCATCCCTTTCTTGAGCCTCTACAGCACTCTCTTTAGCCTCTTCATCATTTTCTTGAGCCTCTGCATTCGTCTCTTAAGCCTCTGCATCACTCTCTTAAGCCTCTGCATCCCTCTCTTAAGCCTCTGCATCACTCTCTTGATCCTCTGCATCCCTCTCTTGAACTCCTGCGTCCCTCTCATGAGCCTCTGCATCCCTCTCGTGAGCCTTTGCATCACTCTCCCAAGCCTATGCATCCCGCTCTTGAGCCTCTGCATCACTCTGACGAGCCTCTGCATCCCTCTCTTGTGCCTCTGCATCCCCTCTCTTGAGCCTCTGCATCCCTTTCTTGACCCTCTGCAACCCTCTCTTAAGCCTCTGCATCACTCTCTTGAGCCTCTGCATCATTCTCCTAACCCTCTGCATCACTCTCATGAGCCTCTGCATAACACTCTTAAGCCTATGCATCCCTCTCTTGAGCCTCTGCATCACTCTAATGAGCCTCTGTATCCCTCTTTTGAGCCTCTGCAACACTCTAGTAAGCCTCTGCGACACTCTCTTAAGCCTCTGATTCCCTCTCTTTTTCGTCTGCATCACTCTCTTAAGCCTCTGCATCACTCTCTTCAGCCTCTGCTTCACTCTCTTAAGCCTCTGCATCACTCCCTTGAGCCTCTGCATCATTCTCTTGAGCCTCTGCATCCTTCTCTTAAGCCTCTACATCATTCTCTTGAGCCTCTGCATAACTCTCTTGAGCTTCTGAGTCACTCTCTTAAGCCTTTGCATCACTCTCTTGAGCCTCTGCATCACTCTCTTAAGCCTCTGCATCTCTCACTTCAGCCTCTGCATCACTCTCTGGAGCCTCTGCATCCCTCTCTGGAGCCTCAGCACCCCTCTCTTGAGCCTCAGCAGCACTCTCTTGAGCCTCTTCATCATTTTCTTGTGCCTCTGCATCCCTCTCCTAAGGCTCTGCTTCACTCACTTGAGCCTCTGCATCCCTCTCTTAAGCCTCTGCATCACTCTCTTGAGCCTCTGCATCCCTCTCTTGAACTCCTGCATCCCTCTCTTGAGCCTTTGCATCACTCTCAAGAGCCTCTGCATTCCTCTCTTGTGCCTCTGCATCCCCTCACTTGAGCCTCTGCTTCCCTCTCTTGAGCCTCTGCATCCCTCTCTTGAGCCTCTGCATCCCTCTCTTGAGCCTCTGCATCCCTCCTTTAAGCCTCTGCATCACTCTCTTAAGTCTCTGCATCCCTCTTTTGAGCCTCTGCATCACTCTCTTGAGCTTCTCCATTACTCTCTTGAGCCTCTACATCCTTCTCTTGACCCTCAGCATCCCTCTCTTAAGCATCTGCATCACTCTCTTGAGCCTATGCATCACTCTCTTGATCATCTGCATCACTCTCGCAAGCCTATGCATCACTCTCTTGAGCCTCTGCAGAACTCTCTTGAGCCTCTGCATCAATCTCTTTAGCCTCTGCATCCCTCTCTTGAACCTCTTCATCTCTCTCTTGAGCCTCTGCATCCCTCTCTTGAGCCTCTGCATCCGTCTCTTAAGCCTCGGCATCACTCTCTTAAGCCTCTGCATTACTCTCGTAAGCCTCTGAATCACTCTCTTGAGCCTCTGCATCACTCTCTTCAGCCTCTGAATCCCTCGCTTGAGGCCTCTGCATCACTCTCTCGGGCCTCTGCATCACGCTCATACTCCTCTGCATCACTCTCTTGAGCCTCTGCATCACTCTCTTGAGCCTCTGTATCACTCTCTAGACCCTCTGCATCACTCTCTTTATCCTATGCATCACTCTCTTGAGCCTCTGCATCACTCTCCTCAGCCTCTGCATCACTCTCTTGAACCTCTGCATCACTCTCTTGAGCCTCTACATCACTCTCTTGAACCTCTGCATCACTCTCTTAAGCCTCTGCATCCCTCTCATGATCGTCTGCATCACTCCCTTGAGCCTCTGCATCATTCTCCTGAGCCTCTGCATCCCTCTCTTAAGCCTCTACATCATACTCTTGAGCCTCTGCATAACTCTCTTCAGCCTCTGCATAAATCTCTGGAGCCTCTGCATCCCTCTCTTGAGCCTCTACAGCACTCTCTTTAGCCTCTTCATCATTCTCTTGAGCCTCTGCATCCCTCTCCTAACCCTCTGCATCCCTCTCTTGAGCCTCTGCATCCCTCTCTTAAGCCTTCGCATCACTCTCTTGAGCCTCTGCATCCCTCTCTTGAACTCCTGCATCCCTCTCATGAGCCTCTGCATCCCTCTCGTGAGCATTTGCATCACTCTCCCAAGCCTATGCATCCCGCTCTTGAGCCTCTGGATCACTCCCACGAGCCTCTGCATCCCTCTCTTGTGCCTCTGCATCCCCTCTCTTGAGCCTTTGCATCCCTCTCTTGAGCCTCTGCATCCCTCTCTTAAGCCTCTGCATCACTCTCTTAAGCCTCTGCATCACTCTCTTGAGCCTCTGCATCATTCTCCTAACCCTCTGCATCACTTTCATGAGCCTCTGCATAACTCTCTTGAGCCTCTGCATCACTCTCATGAGCCTCTGTATCCCTCTCTTGAGCCTCTGCAACACTCTAGTAAGCCTCTGCATCACTCTCCTAAGCCTCTGATTCCCTCTCTTTGTCGTCTGCATCACTCTCTTAAGCCTCTGCATCACTCTCTTCAGCCTCTGCTTCACTCTCTTAAGCCTCTGTATCACTCCCTTGAGCCTCTGCATCATTCTCTTGAGCCTCTGCATCCCTCTCTTAAGCCTCTACATCATTCTCTTGAGCCTCTGCATAACTCTCTTGAGCTTCTGAGTCACTCTCTTAAGCCTCTGCATCACTCTCTTGAGCCTCTACATCACTCTCTTCAGCCTCTGCATAACTCTCTGGAGCCTCTGCATCCCTCTCTGGAGCCTCAGCATCCCTCTCTTGAGCCTCTACAGCACTCCCTTTAGCCTCTTCATCATTCTCTTGAGCCTCTGCATCCTTCACTTGAGCCTTTGCATCACTATCTTAAGCCTATGCATCCCTCTCTTGAGCCTTTGCATCACTCTCAAGAGCCTCTGCATTCCTCTCATGTGCCTCTGCATCCCCTCACTTGAGCCTCTGCTTCCCTCTCTTGAGCCTCTGCATCACTCTCTTGAGCCTCTGCATCCCTCTCTTGAGCCTCTGCATCCCTCTCTTAAGCCTCTGCATCACTCTCTTAAGTCTCTGCATCCCTCTCTTGAGCCTCTGCATCCCTCTCTTGATCATCTGCATCACTCTCGTAAGCCTATGCACCACTCTCTTGAGCCTCTGCAGAACTCTCTTGAGCCTTTGCTTCACTCTCTTTAGCCTCTGCATCCCTCTATTGAGCCTCTGCATCTTTCTCATGTGCCTCTGCATCCCTCACTTGAGCCTCTGCATCCCTCTCTTGAGCCTCTGCATCTCTCTCTTGAGCCTCTGCATCCCTCTCTTGAGCCTCTGCATCCCTCTCTTAAGCCTCTGCATCACTCACTTAAACCTCTGCATCACTCTCGTAAGTCTCTGAATCACTCTCTTGAGCCTCTGCATCACTCTCTTAAGCCTCTGAATCCCTCGCTTGAGGCCTCTGCATCACTCTCTCGAGCTTTTGCATCACGCTCATACTCCTCTGCATCACTCTTCTCGAGCTTTTGCATCACTCTCTTGAGCCTCTGCATCACTCTCTAGACCCTCTGCATCACTCTCTTGAGCCTCTGCATCACTCTCTTGAGCCTCTGCATCACTCTCCTGAGCGTCTGCATCACTCTCTTAAGCCTCTGCATCCCTCTGTTGAACGTCTGCATCACTCCCTTGAGCCTCTGCATCATTCTCCTAAGCCTCTGCATCCCTCTCTTAAGCCTCTACATCATTCTCTTGAGCCTCTGCATAACTCTCTTGAGCTTCTGAGTCACTCTCTCAAGCCTCTGCATCACTCTCTTGAGCCTCTACATCACTCTCTTCAGCCTCTGCATAACACTCTGGAGCCTCTGCATCCCTCTCTGGAACCTCAGCATCCCTCTCTTGAGCCTCTACAGCACTCTCTTTAGCCTCTTCATCATTTTCTTGAGCCTCTGCATTCGTCTCTTAAGCCTCTGCATCACTCTCTTAAGCCTCTGCATCCCTCTCTTAAGCCTCTGCATCACTCTCTTGATCCTCTGCATCCCTCTCTTGAACTCCTGCATCCCTCTCATAAGCCTCTGCATCCCTCTCGTGAGCCTTTGCATCACTCTCCCAAGCCTATGCATCCCGCTCTTGAGCCTCTGCATCACTCTGACGGGCCTCTGCATCCCTCTCTTAATTTCAAAATTTCGAAATTGAAATTGAAATTTATTGAAATTTGATTACTTAATTGAAATTCCGACTTTTTATACCGAAAATATGCCAATTACTGAGAGCGGCGATGGGTCACATTTTGTCCACCCCCCCCCCCCCTGCACGTTTCAAAATATCCTAAACATCCCAAATTCGTCCCTGGAGCCTTATTTTGGAGTCAAATTCTGGCTCTCTGCACGTATTCGCAGTTTGAAATTACGACTTTTTATACTGAAAATATGCCAATTACTGAAAGCAGCGATGCGTCACATTTTGCCCAAACCCTCCCTGCAGTTTCCAAAATATCCTAAACATCACAAATTCGACCCTTGAGCCATATTTTGGAGCCAAATTTTGGCTTTCTGCATGTATTCGTTGTTTGAAATTACGACTTTTTATACCGAAAATATGCCAATTACTGAAAGCATCGATGGATCACATTTTGACGAAACCCTCTCTGCAGTTTTCAAATTATCCTAAATATCCCAAATTCAACGTTTGGGCCATATTTTGGAGCCAAATTCTAGCTCTCTGCACGTATACGCAGTTTGAAATTACTACTTTTTATACCGAAAATATGTCAATTACTGAGAGCAGCGATAGGTCACATTTTGCCCAACCCCCCACCCCCCCCCCTGCAGTTTTCAAAATATCCCAAACATCCCAAATTCGACGCTTGAGCCATATTTTGGAGCCAAATTCTGGCTTTCTGCGCTTATTCGCTGTTTGAAATTACGGTTTTTTATACCGAAAACATGACAATTACTGAAACCGGCGATGGATATCATTTTGCCCAAACCCTCCCTGCAGTTTTTAAAATATCCCAAACATATCAAATTCGACGTTTGAGCCATATTTTCGAGCCAAATTCGGGCTCTCTGCACGTATTCGCAGTTTGAAATAACGTCTTTTTATACCGGAAATATGCCATTTACTGAGAGCAGCGATGGATCATATTTTGCCCAAACCCTCCCTGTAGTTTTCAAAATATAGCAAACATCCCAAATGCGACGCTTGAGCCATATTTTGGAGCCAAATTCTGGCTCTCTGCATGTATTCCCAGTTTGAAATTACGACTTTTATACCGAAAATATTCCAATTACTGAAACCTGCGATGGATCACTTTTTTCCCAAACCCTCCCTGCTGTTTCCAAAATATCCCAAACATCCCAAATTCAAAGCTTGAGCAATATTTTGGAGCCAAGTTCTAGCTCTCTGCACGTATTCGCAGTTTGAAATTACGAGTTTTTATACCGAAAATATGCCAATTACTGATATTACGGAAATATATTCATTTTTACCAATATTTCGGTACTATTTCATGTAGTATTACGATATGTGATTTGGCCTTCAAATCTCAGATTTTCGCATAATATTGCATTTTAAGCAAGTTTTCTTGCATTTTGTTTCGTACTAAAAATCATCGAATTCAGCAATATTTTGACGTTTATCATCCCCTTTTCCTCTATGTGATATAAACAAAATATCATCGAATTAGGCAATATTTTGCTGTTTTTCCACGTTTTTGTGAATTTTCAGTTTATTGCTATTATTTCATTAAATATACGATAAAAATAATGCAAACACATAATTGATTAGAAATTAACCTTAAACACTTCATTTTCAATCAACTATTTGTTTCTCGTTAAAATACTGAGTAAGATATTGAAAAGGGGAGAAGTTCTGTTTTTATTTCATATATCGACGTTTCAGCCGGATTAGAGCGGTTTTAAGTTTATATCTTCCATCGGTAATATAAACGGAAAATCAGGAACATTTTAGTAAATTCTAATGAAAACACATTGACTTTTATCATTTGTATTTGAAACAACATTGTCATATGTCTTTTCCTGGATCTAAATTAAATAATACGAAACCTCGCTCTATGATTTTTAGTTAAAATCCTCATATTTGGTAATATAGTGACTTTTTTCACGTTATTCATGTAGTGTGATTTTACGTATATATATTCGTTTTTACCAATATTTCGATACTACTTCATGTTTTCTCACGATATGTGATTTGGCCTTCAAATCTCAGAATTTCGCAAATTTTGCATTTTTAAGCAAGTTTTCTTGCATTTTGTTTTGTACTAAAAGTCATCGAATTTAGCAATATTTTGACCTTTATCATCCCTTTTTCCTTTATGTGATTTAAACAAAATATCATCGAATTAGGCAATATTTTGCCGTTTTTCCACGTTTTTGTGAATTTTCAGTTTATTGCTATTATTTCATTAAATATACGATAAAAATGATGCAAACACATAATTGATCAGAAAATAACCTTAAATGTTTCATTTTCAATCATCTATTTGTTTCTCGTTAAAATGCTGAGTAAGATATTGAAAAGGGGAGAAGTTCTGTTTTTATTGCATATATCGAAGTTTCAGCCGGATTAGAACGGTTTTACGTGTACATCTTCCATCGGTAATATAAACCGAAAATCAGGAACATTTTAGTTAATTTTAATGAAAACACATTAAATTTTATCATTTGTATTGGAAGCAACATCTTTATACGTCTTATCTAGGATCTAAAAAATCCGAAACGTCGTTCTATGATTCGAAGTTAAAATCCTCAAATTTGGTATAATAATGACTTTTTACACGTTTTTCAAGTAGTTTGATATTACGGAAATATATTCATTTTTACCAATATTTCGATACTATTTCATGTAGTATCACGATATGTGCTTTGGCCTTCAAATCTCAGATTTTCGCATAATATTGCATTTTAGGCAAGTTTTCTTGCATTTTGTTTCGTACTAAAAATCGTCGAATTCAGCAATATTTTGACGTTTATCATACCCTTTTCCTTTATGTGCTATAAACAAAATATCATCGAATTAGGCAATATTTTGCTGTTTTTCCACGTTTTTGTGAATTTTCAGTTTATTGCTATTAATTCATTAAATATACGATATAAATGATGCAAACACATAATTGATTTGAAATTAACCTTAAACACTCCATTTTCAGTCAACTATTTGTTTCTCGTTAAAATACTGAGTTAGTTATTGGAAAGGGGAGAAGTTCTGTTTTTATTGCATATATTGACGTTTCAGCCGGATTAGAGCGGTTTACGTGTACATCCTCCATCGGTAATATAAACGGAAAATCAGGAACATTTTAGTTAATTCTAATGAAAACACATTGATTTTTATCATTTGTATTTGAAACAACATTGTCATATGTCTTTTCTTGGATCTAAATAATACGAAACCTTGCTCTATGATTTTAAGTTAAAATCCTCAAATATGGTAATATACTGACTTTTTTACGTTATTCATGTAGTGTGATTTTACGTATATGTATTCGTTTTTGCCAATATTTCGATACTATTTCATGTTTTCTCACGATATGTGATTTGGCCTTCAAATCTCAGAATTTCGCTAATTATGCATTTTAAGCAAGTTTTCTTGCATTCTGTTTTGTACTAAAAATCATCGAATTTAGCAATATTTTGACATTCATGCTACAGTATGGATCTTAAGCTACTTTTTGGCGAACATGAAATTGACTCGCGAGAAGGCGTCCAACAGGGTGACCCCCTTGCTTCTCTCCTTTTCTGCTAAAATGAATATATTTACTTAATATCAAACTACATGAAAAACGTGAAAAAAGTCATTATTATACCAAATTTGAGGATTTTAACTTCGAATCATAGAGCGACGTTTCGTATTTTTTAGACCCTAGAAAAGACGTATAAAGATGTTGCTTCCAATACAAATGATAAAAATCAACGTGTTTTCAATAAAATTAACTAAAATGGTCCTGATTTTCGGTTTATATTACCAATGGAAGATGTACACGTAAAACCGTTCTAATCCGGCTGAAACGTCGATATATGCAATAAAAACAGAACTTCTCCCCTTTTCAATATCTTACTCAGTATTTTAACGAGAAACAAATAGATGATTGAAAATGAAGTATTTAAGGTTATTTTCTGATCAATTATATGTTTGCATAATTTTTATCGTATATTTAATGAATTAATAACAATAAACTGAAAATTAAAAAAAACGTGGAAAAACGGCCTAATTCGATGATATTTTGTTTAAATCACATAAAGGAAAAGGGGATGATAAAGGTCAAAATATTGATAAATTCGATGATTTTTAGTACAAAACAAAATTCAAGAAAACTTGCTTAAAATGCAAAATATGCGAAATTCTGAGATATGAAGGCCAAATCACATATCGTGAGAAAACATGAAGTAGTATCGAAATATTAGTAAAAACGAATATATATACGTAAAATCACACTACATGAATAACGTGAAAAAAGTCACTATATTACCATATATATGAGGATTTTAACTTCAAATCATAGAGCGAGGTTTCGTATTATTTAGATCCAAGAAAAGACATATGACAATGTTGTTTCAAATACAAATGATAAAAATCAATGTGTTTTCATTAGAATTAACTAAAATGTTCCTGATTTTCCGTTTGTATTACCGATGGAAGATGTACACGTAAAACCGCTCTAATCCGGCTGAAACGTCGATATATGCAATAAAAACAGAACTTCTTCCCTTTTCAATATCTTACTCAGTATTTTAACGAGAAACAAATAGATGATTGAAAATGAAGTATTTAAGGTTATTTTCTGATCAATTATGTGTTTGCATCATTTTTATCGTATATTTAATGAAATAATAGCAATAAACTGAAAATTCACAAAAACGTGGAAAAACGGCAAAATATTGCCTAATTCGATGATATTTTGTTTAAATCACATAAAGGAAAAGGGGATAATAAAGGTCAAAATATTGTTAAATTCGATGATTTTGAGTACAAAACAAAATGCAAGAAAACTTGCTTAAGAATGCAAAATATGCGAAATTCTGAGATTTGAAGGCCAAATCACATATCGTGAGAAAACACGAAGTAGTATCGAAATATTGGTAAAAACGAATATATATACGTAAAATCACACTACATGAATAACGTGAAAAAAGTCACTATATTACCACATATGAGGATTTTTAACTTCAAATCATAGAGCGAGGTTTCGTATTATTTAGATCCAAGAAAAGACATATGACAATGTTGTTTCAAATACAAATGATAAAAATCAATGTGTTTTCATTAAAATTAACTAAAATGTTCCTGATTTTCCGTTTATATTACCGATGGAAGATGTACACGTAAAGCTCCTCTAATCCGGCTGAAACGTCGATATATGCAATAAAAACAGAACTTCTCCCCTTTTCAATATCTTACTCAGTATTTTAACGAGAAACAAATAGTTGATTGAAAATGAAGTGTTTAAGGTTAATTTCTAATCAATTATGTGTTTGCAATATTTTTATCGTATATTTAATGAATTAATAGCAATAAACTGAAAATTCACAAAAACGTGGAAAAACAGCAAAATATTGCCTAATTCGATGATATTTTGTTTATATCACATAAAGGAAAAGGGGATGATAAACGTGAAAATATTGCTGATTTCGATGATTTTTAGTACGAAACAAAATGCAAGAAAACTTGCTTAAAATGCAATATAATGCGAAAATCTGAGATTTGAAGGCCAAATCACATATCGTGATACTACATGAAATAATATCGAAATATTGGTAAAAATGAATATATTTACGTAATATCAAACTACATGAAAAACGTGAAAAAAGTCATTATTATACCAAATTTGAGGATGTTAACTTCGAATCATAGAGCGACGTTTCGTATTTTTTAGACCCTAGACAAGACGTATAAAGATGTTGCTTCCAATACAAATGATAAAAATCAATGTGTTTTCATTAAAATTAACTAAAATGTTCCTGATTTTCGGTTTACATTACCGATGGAAGATGTACACGTAAAACCGTTCTACTCCGGCTGAAACGTCGATATATGCAATAAAAACAGAACTTCTTCCCTTTTCAATATCTTACTCAGTATTTTAACGAGAAACAAATAGATGATTGAAAATGAAGTATTTAAGGTTATTTTTTGATCAATTATGTCTTTGCATAATTTTTATCGTATATTTAATGAATTAATAACAATAAACTGAAAATTCACAAAAACGTGGAAAAACGGCCTAATTCGATGATATTTTGTTTAAATCACATAAAGGAAAAGGGGATGATAAAGGTCAATATATTGATAAATTCGATGATTTTTTGTACAAAACAAAATACAAGAAAACTTGCTTAAAATACAAAATTTGCGAAATTCTGAGATTTGAAGGCCAAATCACATATCGTGAGAAAACATGAAGTAGTATCGAAATATTGGTAAAAACGAATATATATACGTAAAATCACACTACATGAATAACGTGAAAAAAGTCACTATATTACCATATATGAGGATTTTAACTTCAAATCATAGAGCGAGGTTTCGTATTATTTAGATCCAAGAAAAGACAAGACAATGTTGTTTCAAATACAAATGATAAAAATCAATGTGTTTTCATTAGAATTAACTAAAATGTTCCTGATTTTCCGTTTATATTACCGATGTAAGATGTACACGTAAAACCGCTCTAATCCGGCTGAAACGTCGATATATGCAATAAAAACAGAACTTCTCCCCTTTCCAATATCTTACTCAGTATTTTAACGAGAAACAAATAGTTCACTGAAAATGGAGTGTTTAAGGTTAATTTCTAATCGATTATGTGTTTGCATCATTTTTATCGTATATTTAATGAATTTAAACACACTGGCAGGGGCCTCCAGCAACACATTGGCAGAGGTCTCCAGCAACACACTGGCAGGGGTCTCCAGCAACACACTGGCAGGGGTCTCCAGCAACACACTGACAGGCCTGTCCCGACGCGACGCTTTACCCGATTATTTACCCGACGATTTACCCGACGCTTTCCCCAACGCTTTACCCGACGATTTACATGACAATTTACCCGACGCTTTACCCGACGATTTACCCGACGATTTACCAGATGATTTACCTGACGGTTTACCCGACGATTATGTTCAGTCCGACCATTTACTTTTCATTTATGGTATGGCAAAAGTAAAGACGATTATGGTCGACGAACATGTTCGGATAGAACATATTCTTAACCCGGATAAACCTGCGTTCGAGCCTGTCGCAACCGATGCAACTACAGGGCACAGATAGATTTCTGTGATGTCCTCTCCTGTAGGAGCATCAGTTTCGATAGATTCTATGGATAGCCGAAGATTGATTGACGTCAATCAATATCAAATATCATATAACATCAAATCAATCATATAATCATATAATATCAAATATAAAATCAAAACAATAAATGGTTTTACCATTTATTTTCTTTTATGATCGGTCCATTTACCCGACCCGACGATTTACCCGACGGTTTACTCGACGATTTACCCGACAGTTTACAATGACGGTTTACCCGAAGGTTTACTCGACGGTTTACCCGAAGGTTTACTCGACGGTTTACAATGACGATTTACCCGACGGTTTACAATGACGGTTTACCCGACGGTTTACAATGACGGTTTAACGGACGGTTTACAATGACGGTTTAACCGACGGTTTACCCGACGGTTTACAATGACGGTTTACCTGCCGCTTTACCCTGACAGTTTACCCGACGTGTTTAGTTTACAGTTTTCACGTCAGTTATCATGAGAACAGATTTTAGACTATTTTATTTTATTTTATTTATTCGACGACTTACACGACGGGTAAACCCCGTCGGGTTTACCTGTCGGGTTTACCCGTTTTTACACTGTTAAAAAACGGGTAAAAATTGTCCGACGATTTACGCGACGATTCATCCGACGATTTTCGCGACGATTTATCCGACGATTTACGCGACGATTTACGCGACAATTTACGCGACGATTTACGCGACGATTTACGCGACGATTATGTTTGGTGACGATTCATTCGGCGATTTATTTATTCATTTTTATTTATTTATTTATTTTTATTTTATTTTCATTTTTTATTTTTTATTTATATTTGTTTATGCTTTATTCGTTATTATTCATTCGGCGATACATTCGGCGATACATTCGGCGATACATTCGGCGCGTTATTTATTCAATTTTATTTATTCATTTTTATTTATTTATTTTTATTTATTTATTTTTATTTGTTTATGTCCCGACCTGACCCGACCCGACCTGACCCGACACGACCTGACCCGACATGACCTGACCCGACACGACCTGACCCGACACGACCTGACCCGACACGACCTGACCCGACACGACCCGACACGACCCGACCCGACACGACCCGACCCGACACGACCTGACCCGACACGACACGACGTGACACGACACGACACGACACGACCTGACACGACACGACCTGACACGACCTGACACGACACGATCTGGCACGACACGACCTGACACGACACGACCTGACACGACACGACCTGACACGACACGACCTGACACGACACGACCTCGCCTTACCTAATCTAACTCGGGTCCAGGTGTGGGTCCGTGGGCCCCCGGACTTCCACCCTTCCCCACATCCCAGGGTCAGGTCAGGTCAGGTCAAGTTTTAGCTACCCAGAGACCTCACAGTCGAGATGGACGGACGCAGCTACAGGACGGGACACACCCAAATCTGTGCCCTGTAGTTACACCGTTTTGACAGACTCGAACACACGTCAGTTCTCATGAGAACAGATTCCCATCCGACTAGGCCATTCTGGGGTCGCCAAGTTTTCCAAAGCTGGTTCTTATATTTATATTGAGTAATTTGGTAACATGTCGTCGGCGGTTTAATGCTCCAATATTCCAGCTGAACAAAATATATATTTGGCTGCAACAGTTAACTTTGATACGTTTGAGTAAATAATATCTGTAATTATTGTATTTGGGCGTTAATAAACAGGGTAAAGCTCCGACGTAAATTTGCCTGGCGTGGATGGGTTTTTGTTTGGGCTATTTGAGGAGGAGGAGGAGGATGACGTCTTGACTGGAAGCTGAAGGGGGAGTGTGAAGCCCAGAAGGAGACCAACACGTTGATAACTTAGACATTGTTAACGTTGTATGTTATGCCTGTTTCTTTCTCTGTATTTCTGCCTCTCTCGCTCTCCCATGATACCAGTTCACAACATGCTGACTGACTCCTGGCTACCAATTTACTGCTAGGTGAACAGATGCATTTAATGAGAGGAAATATGCCCAAACATTTTATGCCGTGAACGGCTTAGTAGGCCCAATTACTACCCTACCCCACGATACAACCCCACAACATCCCTCTCTTAAGCCGCTACATCATTCTCTTGAGCCTCTGCATCACTCTCTTGAGCCTCTGCATCTCTCTCTTAGGCGTGTGCATCACTCTCTTAAGTCTCTGCATCTCTCTCTTTAGCCTCTGCATCACTCTCTTTAGCCTCTGCATCACACTCTTCAGGCTCCGCAACCCTCTCTTGAGACTCTGCATCATCCTCCTAAGCCTCAGCATCACTCACTTTAGCCTCTGCATCATATTCTTGAGCCTCTGCATCCCTCTCTTGAGCCTCTGCATCATTCTCCTAAGGCTCTTCATCACTCTTTTGAGCCTCTGCATTACTTTTTGGAGCCTCTGCATCCCTCTCCTAATTTCGAAATTTCGAAATTGAAATTGAAATTTATTGAAATTTGATTACTTAATTGAAATTTCGACTTTTTATACCGAAAATATGCCAATTACTGAGAGCAGCGATGGGTCACATTTTGTCCACCCCCCCCCCCCCCACCTGCACGTTTCAAAATATCCTAAACATCCCAAATTCGTCCCTGTAGCCTTATTTTGGAGTCAAATTCTGGCTCTCTGCACGTATTCGCAGTTTGAAATTACGACTTTTTATACTGAATATATGCCAATTACTGAAAGCAGCGATGCGTCACATTTTGCCCAAACCCTCCCTGCAGTATCCAAAATATCCTAAACATCACAAATTCGACCCTTGAGCCATATTTTGGAGCCAAATTTTGGCTTTCTGCATGTATTCGTTGTTTGAAATTACGACTTTTTATACCGAAAATATGCCAATTACTGAAAGCAGCGATGGATCACATTTTGACGAAACCCTCTCTGCAGTTTTCAAATTATCCCAAATATCCCAAATTCAACGTTTGGGCCATATCTTGGAGCCAAATTCTAGCTCTCTGCACGTATACGCAGTTTGAAATTACTACTTTTTATACCGAAAATATGTCAATTACTGAGAGCAGCGATAGGTCACATTTTGCCCAAACCTCCCCCCCCCCTGCAGTTTTCAAAATATCCCAAACATACAAAATTCGACGTTTGAGCCATATTTTCGACCCAAATTCGGGCTCTCTGCACGTATTCGCAGTTTGAAATTACGTCTTTTTATTCCGGAAATATGCCATTTACTGAGAGCAGCGATGGATCATATTTTGCCCAAACCCTCCCTGTAGTTTTCAAAATATAGCAAACATCCCAAATGCGACGCTTGAGCCATATTATGGAGCCAAATTCTGGCTCTCTGCATGTATTCCCAGTTTGAAATTACGACTTTTATACCGAAAATATGCCAATTACTGAAACCTGCGATGGATCACTTTTTTCCCAAACCCTCCCTGTTGTTTCCAAAATATCCAAACATCCCAAATTCAACGCTTGAGCCATATTTTGGAGCCAAGTTCTAGCTCTCTGCACGTATTCGCAGTTTGAAATTACGAGTTTTTATACCGAAAATATGCCAATTACTGATAGCGGCGATGGATCACATTTTGCCCAAACCTTCTCTGTAGTTTTCAAAATATCCCAAACATCCCAAATTCGACCCTTGAGAATTATTTTGGAGCTAAATTCTGGCTCTCTGCATGTATTCGCAGTTTGAAATTATGACTTTTTATCCCAAACATCCCAAATTTGACGCTTGAAAATAAGCTAATTACTGAAAGCAGCAAAGGGTCACATTTTGCCCAACCCCCCCGGCACTTTGCAAAATATCCCAAACATCCCAAATTCGACCCATGAGCAATATTTTGGAGCCAAATTCTGGCACTCTATACGTATTCGCTGTTTGAAATTACGACATTTTATAACGAAAACATGACAATTACTGAAAGCGGCAATGGATCACATTTTGCCCAAACCCTCCCTGCAGTTTTAAATATATCCCAAACATCCCAAATTCGACGCTTGAGTCATAATTTGGAGCAAAATTTGGGCTCTCTGCACGTATTAGCAGTTTGAAATTATGACATTTTATACCGAAAATATGCCAATCACTGAGTGCAGCGATGGATCACATTTTGCCCAAGCCATCCCTGCTGTTTTCAAAATATCCCAAACATCCCAAGTTTGACCCTTGAGCCATATTTTGGAGCCAAATTTTGGCTTTCTGCATGTATTCGTTGTTTGAAATTACGACTTTTTATACCGAAAATATGCCAATTACTGAAAGCAGCGATGGATCACATTTTGACGAAACCCTCTCTGCAGTTGTCAAATTATCCCAAACATCCCAAAATCGACCCTTGAGTCATGTTTTGGAGCCAAATTCTGGCTCTCTGCACGTATCCGCAGTTTGAATTTACGACTTTTTATACCGAAAATATGCCAATTACTGAGAGCGGCGATGGACCAAATTTTGCCCCCCAACCGTCCCTGCAATTTTCAAAATATCCCAAACATCCTAAAATTGACCCTTGAGAATTACTTTGGAGCCAAATTCTGGTTATCTGCACGTATTCGCATTTTGAAATTACGACTTTTTATCCCAAACATCCCAAATTTGATGCTTGAAAATATGCCAATTACTGAAAGAACCGATGGGTCACATTTTGCCCAAACCCCCCTGCAGTTTGCAAAATATCCCAAACATCCCAAATTCGACCCTTGAGCCATATTTTGGAGCCAAATTCTGGCTTTCTGCGCGTATTCCCTGTCTGAAATTACGATTTTTTTATACCGAAAACATGACAATTACTGAAATCAGCGATGGATCACATTTTGCCCAAACCTTCCCTGCAGGTTTCAAAATATCCCAAACATTCCAAATTCTACTCTTGAGCTATATTTTGGAGCCAAATTTGTGCTCTCTGCACGTATTCGCAGTTTGAAATCACGACTTTTTATACCGAAAATATGCCAATTACTGAAAGCGGCGATGAATCATATTTTGCCGAAACCCTCTCTGCAGTTTTCAAATTATCCCAAACATCCAAAACTCGACCCTTGAGCCATATTTTGGAGCCAAATTCTGGCTCTTTGCACATATTCGCAGTTTGAAATTACGACATTTTATACCGAAAATTTGTCAATTACTAATATAAGCGATAGGTCACATTTTGCCCCCTCCCCCATGCAGTTTTCAAAATATCCCAAATATTCCGAATTCGACGCTTGAGCCATATTTTAAAGCCAAATTCGGGCTCTCTGCACGTATTCGCAGTTTGAAATTACGTCTTTTTATACCGAAAATATGCCATTTACTGAGAGCGGCGATGGATCACATTTTGCCCAAACCCTCCCTGCAGTTTTCAAAATATTGCAAACATCCCAAATTCGACGCTTGAGCCAAATTTTGGAGCCAAATACTGGCTCTCTGCATGTATTCCCAGTTTGAAATTACGACTTTTATACCGAAAATATGCGAATTACTGAAAGCGGCGATGGATCACATTTTGCAAAAACCCTCTCTACAGCTTCCATAATATCCCTAATGATATTGATAAAACGTGAAAAAACTTTTTTCACGTTTTTCATGTAGTTTGATATTACGTAAATATATTCATTTTACCAATATTTCGATAATATTTCATGTTTTCTCACGATATGTGATTTGGCCTTCAAATCTCAGAATTTCGCAAATTTTGCATTTTAAGCAAGTTTTCTTGCATTTTGTTTTGTACTAAAAATCATCGAATTTAGCAATATTTTGACCTTTATAATCCCCTTTTCCTTTATGGGATTTAAACAAAATATCATCGAATTAGGCAATATTTTGCCGTTTTTCAACGTTTTTGTGAATTTTCAGTTTATTGCTATTATTTCATTAAATATACGATAAAAATGATGCAAACACATAATTGATCAGAAAATAACCTTAAATACTTCATTTTCAATCCTCTATTTGTTTCTCGTTAAAATACTGAGTAAGATATTGAAAAGGGGAGAAGTTCTGTTTTTATTGCATATATCGACGTTTCAGCCGGAGTAGAACGGTTTTACGTGTTCATCTTCCATCGGTAATATAAACCGAAAATCAGAAACATTTTAGTTAATTTTAATGAAAACACATTAATTTTTATCATTTGTATTGGAAGCAACATCTTTATATGTCTTTCCTAGGGTCTAAAAAATACGAAACGTCGCTCTATGATTCGAAGTTAAAATCCTCAAATTTGGTATAATAATGACTTTTTTCACGTTTTTCATGAAGTTTGATATTACGGAAATATATTCATTTTTACCAATATTTCGATACTATTTCATGTAGTATTACGATATGTGATTTGGCCTTCAAATCTCAGATTTTCGCATAATATTGCATTTTAAGCAAGTTTTCTTGCATTTTGTTTCGTACTAAAAATCATCGAATTCAGCAATATTTTGACGTTTATCATCCCCTTTTCCTTTATGTGATATAAACAAAATATCATCGAATTAGGCAATATTTTGCTGTTTTTTTTACGTTTTTGTGAATTTTCAGTTTATTGCTATTAATTCATTAAATATACGATAAAAATAATGCAAACACATAATTGATTAGAAATTAACCTTAAACACTTCATTTTCAATCAACTATTTGTTTCTCGTTAAAATACTGAGTAAGATATTGAAAAGGGGAGAAGTTCTGTTTTTCTTGCATATATCGACGTTTCAGCCGGATTAGAGCGGTTTTACGTGTACATCTTCCATCGGTAATATAAACGGAAAATCAGGAACATTTTAGTTAATTCTAATGAAAACACATTGATTTTTATCATTTGTATTTGAAACAACATTGTCATATGTCTTTTCTAGGATCTAAATAATACGAAACCTCGCTCTATGATTTGAAGTTAAAATCCTCAAATATGGTAATATAGTGACTTTTTTCACGTTATTCATGTAGTGTGATTTTACGTATATATATTCGTTTTTACCAATATTTCAATACTACTTCATGTTTTCTCACGATATGTGATTTGGCCTTTAAATCTCAGAATTTCGCAAATTTTGCATTTTTAAGCAAGTTTTCTTGCATTTTGTTTTGTACTAAAAATCATCGAATTTAGCAATATTTTGACCTTTATCATCCCCTTTTCCTTTATGTGATTTAAACAAAATATCATCGAATTAGGCAATATTTTGCCGTTTTTCCACGTTTTTGTGAATTTTCAGTTTATTGCTATTATTTCATTAAATATACGATAAAAATGATGCAAACACATAATTGATCAGAAAAAACCTTAAATACTTCATTTTCAATCATCTATTTGTTTCTCGTTAAAATATTGAGTAAGTTATTGAAAAGGGGAGAAGTTCTGTTTTTATTGCATATATCGACGTTTCAGCCGAATTAGAACGGTTTACGTGTACATCTTCCATCGGTAATATAAACCGAAAATTAGGAACATTTTAGTTAATTTTAATGAAAACACATTAATTTTTATCATTTGTATTGGAAGCAACATCTTTATACGTCTTTTCTAGGGTCTAAAATATACGAAACGTCGCTCTATGATTCGAAGTTAAAATCCTCAAATTTGGTATAATAATGACTTTTTTCACGTTTTTCATGTAGTTTGATATTACGGAAATATATTAATTTTTACCAATATTTCGATACTATTTCATGTAGTATCACGATATGTGATTTGGCCTTCAAATCTCAGATTTTCGAATAATATTGCATTTTAAGCAAGTTTTCTTGCATTTTGTTTCGTACTAAAAATCATCGAAATCAGCAATATTTTGACGTTTATCATCCCCTTTTCCTTTGTGTGACATAAACAAAATATCATCGAATTAGGCAATATTTTGCTGTTTTTCCACGTTTTTGTGAATTTTCAGTTTATTGCTATTAATTCATTAAATTTACGATAAAAATAATGCAAACACATAATTAATTAGAAATTAACCTTAAACACTTCATTTTCAATCAACTATTTGTTTCTCGTTAAAATACTGAGTAAGATATTGAAAAGGGGAGAAGTTCTGTTTTTATTGCATATATCGACGTTTCAGCCGGATTAGAGCGGTTTTACGTGTACATCTTCCATCGGTAATATAAACGGAAAATCAGGAACATTTTAGTTAATTCAAATGAAAACACATTGATTTTTATCATTTGTATTTGAAACAACATTGTCATATTTCTTTTCTAGGATCTAAATAATACGAAACCTCGCTCTATGATTTGAAGTTAAAATCCTCAAATATGGTAGTATAGTGACTTTTTTCACGTTATTCATGTAGTGTGATTTTACGTATATATATATTCGTTTTTACCAATATTTCAATACTACTTCATGTTTTCTCACGATATGTGATTTACCCTTCAAATCTTAGAATTTCGCAAATTTGGCAATTTAAGCAAGTTTTCTTGCATTTTGTTTTGTACTAAAAATCATCGAATTTATCAATATTTTGACCTTTATCATCCCCTTTTCCTGTATGTGATTTAAACAAAATATCATCGAATTAGGCCGTTTTTGCACGTTTTCTTTAATTTTCAGTTTATTGTTATTAATTCATTAAATATACGATAAAAATTATGCAAACACATAATTGATATGAAAATAACCTTAAATACTTCTTTTTCAATCATCTATTTGTTTCTCGTTAAAATACTGAGTAAGATATTGAAAAGGGAAAAGTTCTGTTGTTAATGCATATATCGACGTTTCAGCCGGAGTAGAATGGTTTTACATGTACATCTTCCATCGGTAATATAAACCGAAAATCAGGAACATTTTAGTTAATTGTAATGAAAACACATTGATTTTTATCATTTGTATTGGAAGCAGCATCTTTATTCGTCTTTTCTAGGGTCTAAAAATTACGAAACGTCGCTCTATGATTCGAAGTTAAAATCCTCAAATTTGGTATAATAATGACTTTTTTCACGTTTTTCATGTAGTTTGATATTACGTAAATATATTCATTTTTACCAATATTTCGATACTATTTCATGTAGTATCACGATATGTGATTTGGCCTTCAAATCTCAGATTTTCGCATAATATTGCATTTTAAGCAAGTTTTCTTGCATTTTGCTTCGTACTAAAAATCATCGAAATCAGCAATATTTTGACGTTTATCATCCCCTTTTCCTTTATGTGATATAAACAAAATATCATCGAATTAGGCAATATTTTGCTGTTTTTCCACGTTTTTGTGAATTTTCAGTTATTGCTATTAATTCATTAAATATACGATAAAAATAATGCAAACACATAATTGATTAGAAATTAACCTTAAACACTTCATTTTCAATCAACTATTTGTTTCTCGTTAAAATACTGAGTAAGATATTGAAAAGGGGAGAAGTTCTGTTTTTAATGCATATATCGACGTTTCAGCCGGATTAGAGCGGATTTACGTGTAAATTAGGCAATATTTTGCCGTTTTTCCACGTTTTTGTGAATTTTCAGTTTATTGCTATTATTTCATTAAATATACGATAAAAATTATGCAAACACATAATTGATCAGAAAATTACCTTAAATACTTCATTTTCAATCATCTATTTGTTTCTCGTTAAAATATTGAGTAAGTTATTGAAAAGGGGAGAAGTTCTGTTTTTATTGCATATATCGACGTTTCAGCCGGATTAGAACGGTTTTACGTGTACATCTTACGTGTATATCTCGTGAACATCTCTGTGTACATCTCGTGTACGTGTACATCTCGTGTACGTGTACATCTCGTGTACATCTCTCAAATTTTGCATTTATAAGCAAGTTTTCTTGCATTTTGTTTTGTACTAAAAATCATCGAATTTAGCAATATTTTGACCTTCATCATCCCCTTTTCCTTTATGTGATTTAAACAAAATATCATCGAATTAGGCAATATTTTGCCGTTTTTCCACGTTTTTGCGAATTTTCAGTTTATTGCTATTATTTCATTAAATATACGATAAAAATGATGCAAACACATAATTGATCAGAAAATAACCTTAAATACTTCATTTTCAATCATCTATTTGTTTCTCGTTAAAATATTGAGTAAGGGGGAGAAGTTCTGTTTTTATTGCATATATCGACGTTTCAGCCGGATTAGAACGGTTTTACGTGTACATCTTCCATCGGTAATATAAACCGAAAATCAGGAACATTTTAGTTAATTTTAATGAAAACACATTAATTTTTATCATTTGTATTGGAAGCAACATCTTTATACGTCTTTTCTAGGGTCTAAAAAATACGAAACGTCGCTCTATGATTCGAAGTTAAAATCCTCAAATTTGGTATAATAATGACTTTTTTCACGTTTTTCATGTAGTTTGATATTACGGAAATATATTCATTTTTACCAATATTTCGATACTATTTCATGTAGTATCACGATATGTGATTTGGCCTTCAAATCTCAGATTTTCGAATAATATTGCATTTTAAGCAAGTTTTCTTGCATTTTGTTTCGTACTAAAAATCATCGAATTCAGCAATATTTTAACGTTTATCATCCCCTTTTCCTTTATGTGATATAAACAATATATCATCGAATTAGGCAATATTTTGCTGTTTTTCCACGTTTTTGTGAATTTTCAGTTTATTGCTATTAATTCATTAAATATACGATAAAAATGATGCAAACACATAATTGATTTGAAATTAACCTTAAACACTTCATTTTCAGTCAACTATTTGTTTCTCGTTAAAATACTGAGTAAGATAATAAAAAGGGGAGAAGTTCTGTTTTTATTGAATATATCGACGTTTCAGCCGGATTAGAGCGGTTTTACGTGTACATCTTCCATCAGTAATATAAAAATATAGATGGAAAATCAGGAACAATTTAGTTAATTCTAATGAAAACACATTGATTTTTATCATTTGTATTTGAAACAACATTGTCATATGTCTTTTCTTGGATCTAAATAATACGAAACCTCGCTCTATGATTTGAAGTTTAATCCTCAAATATGGTAATATAGTGACTTTTTTCACGTTATTCATTTAGTGTGATTTTACGTATATATATTCGTTTTTACCAATATTTCGATACTACATGTTTTCTCACGATATGTGATTTGCCCTTCAAATCTTAGAATTTCGCAAATTTTGCATTTTAAGCAAGTTTTCTTGCATTTTGTTTTGTACTAAAAATCATCGAATTTATCAATATTTTGACCTTTATCATCCCCTTTTCCTGTATGTGATTTAAACAAAATATCATCGAATTAGGCCGTTTTTCCACGTTTTTTTTAATTTTCAGTTTATTGTTATTAATTCATTAAATATACGATAAAAATTATGCAAACACATAATTGATATGAAAATAACCTTAAATACTTCATTTTCAATCATCTATTTGTTTCTCCTTAAAATACTGAGTAAGATATTGAAAAGGGGAGAAGATCTGTTTTTATTGCATATATCGACGTTTCAGCCGGATTAGAGCGGATTTACGTGTACATCTTCCATCGTTAATATAAACGGAAAATCAGGAACATTTTAGTTAATTCTAATGAAAACACATTGATTTTTATTATTTGTATTTGAAACAACATTGTCATATGTCTTTTCTTGGATCTAAATAATACGAAACCTCGCTCTTTGATTTGAAGTTAAAATCCTCAAATATGGTAATATAGTGACTTTTTTCAAGTTATTCATGTAGTGTGATTTTACGTGTATATATTCGTTTCTACCAATATTTCGATACTACTTCATGTTTTCTCACGATATGTGATTTGGCCTTCAAATCTCAGAATTTCGCAAATTTTGCATTTATAAGCAAGTTTTCTTGCATTTTGTTTTGTACTAAAAATCATCGAATTTAGCAATATTTTGACCTTTATCATCCCCTTTTCCTTTATGTGATTTAAACAAAATATCATCGAATTAGGCAATATTTTGCCGTTTTTCCACGTTTTTGTGAATTTTCAGTTTATTGCTATTATTTCATTAAATATACGATTAAAATGATGCAAACACATAATTGATCAGAAAATAACCTTAAATACTTCATTTTCAATCATCTATTTGTTTCTCGTTAAAATATTGAGTAAGTTATTGAAAAGGGGAGAAGTTCTGTTTTTATTGCATATATCGACGTTTCAGCCGGATTAGAACGGTTTTACGTGTACATCTTCCATCGGTAATATAAACCGAAAATCAGGAACATTTTAGTTGATTTTAATGAAAACACATTAATTTTTATCATTTGTATTGGAAGCAACATCTTTATACGTCTTTTCTAGGGTCTAAAAAATACGAAACGTCGCTCTATGATTCGAAGTTAAAATCCTCAAATTTGGTATAATAATGACTTTTTTCACGTTTTTCATGTAGTTTGATATAACGGAAATATATTCATTTTTACCAATATTTCGATACTATTTCATGTAGTATCACGATATGTGATTTGGCCTTCAAATCTCAGATTTTCGAATAATATTGCATTTTAAGCAAGTTTTCTTGCATTTTGTTTCGTACTAAAAATCATCGAATTCAGCAATATTTTAACGTTTATCATCCCCTTTTCCTTTATGTGATATAAACAAAATATCATCGAATTAGGCAATATTTTGCTGTTTTTCCACTTTTTGTGAATTTTCAGTTTATTGCTATTAATTCATTAAATATACGATAAAAATGATGCAAACACATAATTGATTTGAAATTAACCTTAAACACTTCATTTTCAGTCAACTATTTGTTTCTCGTTAAAATACTGAGGAAGATATTAAAAAGGGGAGAAGTTCTGTTTATATTGCATATATCGACGTTTCAGCCGGATTAGAACGGTTTTACGTGTACATCTTCCATCGGTAATATAAATGGAAAATCAGGAACATTTTAGTTAATTCTAATGAAAACACATTGATTTTTATCATTTGTATTTGAAACAACATTGTCATATGTCTTTTCTTGGATCTAAATAATACGAAACCTCGCTCTATGATTTGAAGTTAAAATCCTCAAATATGGTAATATAGTGACTTTTTTCACGTTATTCATTTAGTGTGATTTTACGTATATATATTCGTTTTTACCAATATTTCGATACTACATGTTTTCTCACGATATGTGATTTGCCCTTCAAATCTTAGAATTTCGCAAATTTTGCTTTTTAAGCAAGTTTTCTTGCATTTTGTTTTGTACTAAAAATCATCGAATATATCAATATTTTGACCTTTATCATCCCCTTTTCCTGAATGTGATTTATACAAAATATCATCGAATTAGGCCGTTTTTCCACGTTTTCTTTAATTTTCAGTTTATTGTTAATAATTCATTAAATATACGATAAAAATGATGCAAACACATAATTGATCAGAAAATAACCTTAAATACTTCATTTTCAATCATCTATTTGTTTCTCGTTAAAATATTCAGTAAGTTATTGAAAAGGGGAGAAGATCTGTTTTTATTGCATATATCGACGTTTCAGCCGGATTAGAACGGTTTTACGTGTACATCTTCCATCGGTAATATAAACCGAAAATCAGGAACATTTTAGTTAATTTTAATGAAAACACATTGATTTTTATTATTTGTATTGGAAGCAACATCTTTATACGTCTTTTCTAGGGTCTGAAAAATACGAAACGTCGCTCTATGATTCGAAGTTAAAATCCTCAAATTTGGTATAATAATGACTTTTTTCACGTTTTTCATGTAGTTTGATATTACGAAAATAGATTCATTTTTACCAATATTTCGATACTATTTCATGTAGTATCACGATATGTGATTTGGCCTTCATATCTCAGATTTTCGCATAATATTGCATTTTAAGCAAGTTTTCTTGCATTTTGTTTCGTACTAAAAATCATCGAAATCAGCAATATTTTGACGTTTATCATCCCCTTTTCCTTTATGTGATATAAACAAAATATCTTCGAATTAGGCAATATTTTGCTGTTTTTCCACGTTTTTGGGAATTTTCAGTTTATTGCTATTAATTCATTAAATATACGATAAAAATGATGCAAACACATAATTGATTAGAAATTAACGTTAAACACTTCATTTTCAATCAACTATTTGTTTCTCGTTAAAATACTAAGTAAGATATTGAAAAGTGGAGAAGTTCTGTTTTTATTGCATATATCGACGTTTTAGCCGGATTAGAGCGGTTTTACGTGTACATCTTCCGTCGGTAATATAAACGGAAAATCAAGAACATTTTAGTTAATTCTAATGAAAACGCATTGATTTTTATAATTTGTATTTGAAACAACATGGTCATATGTCTTTCTTGGATCTAAATAATACGAACCCTCGCTCTATGATTTGAAGTTAAATTCCTCAAATATGGTAATATAGTGACTTTTTTCACGTTATTCATGTAGTGTGATTTTACGTATATATATTCGTTTTTACCAATATTTCGATACTACTTCATGTTTTCTCACGATATGTGATCTGGCCTTCAAATCACAGAATTTCGCAAATTATGCATTTTTAAGCAAGTTTTCTTGCATTTTGTTTTGTACTAAAAATCATCGAATTTAGCAATATTTTGACCTTTATCATCTCCTTTTCCTTTATGTGATTTAAACAAAATATCATTGAATTAAGCAATATTTTGCCGTTTTTCCACGTTTTTGTGAATTTTCAGTTTATTGCTATTATTTCATTATATATACAATAAAAATGATGCAAACACATAATTAAAATTCGAAGGATTTTATCGAAGATAAAAATTGGAAGGATTTTAACTTCGAATCATAGAGCGACGTTTCGTATTTTTTAGACCCTAGAAAAGACGTCTAAAAATGTTGCTTCAAATACAAATGATAAAAATTAATGTGTTTTCATTAAAATTAACTAAAATGTTCCTGATTTTCGGTTTATATTACCGATGGAAGATGTACACGTAAAACCGTTCTAATCCGGTTGAAACGTCGATATATGCAATAAAAAGAGAACTTCTCCCCTTTTCAATATCTTACTCAGTATTTTAACGAGAAACAAATAGATGATTGAAAATGAAGTACTTAAGGTTATTTTCGAATTCAGTTAAAATATTGCTGAATTCGATGATTTTTAGTACGAAACAAAATGCAAGAAAACTTGCTTAAAATGCAATATTATGCGAAAATCTGAGATTTGAAGGCCAAATCACATATCGTGATACTACATGACTTTTACATGATACTACATGTATCGAAATAATGGTAAAAATTAATATATTTCCGTAATATCAAACTACATGAAAAACGTGAAAAAAGTCATTATTATACCAAATTCGGGCTCAATTATGAGCCCGAATTTGGCTCGAAAATATGGCTCAAACGTCGAATTTGGGATGTTTGGGATATTTTAAAAACTGCAGGGAGGGTTTGGGCAAAATTATATCCATCGCCGCTTTCAGTAATTGTCATGTTTTCGGTATAAAAAGTCGTAATTTCAAACAGCGAATAAGCGCAGAAAGCCAGAATTTGGCTCCAAAATATGGCTCAAGCGTCGAATTTGGGATGTTTGGGATATTTTGAAAACTGCAGGGGGGGGGGGGGGGGTTTGGCCGAATTGTGACCCATCGCTGCTTTCAGTAAATGACATATTTTCGGTATAAAAAGTCGTTTTTCAAACTGCGAATACGTGCAGAAAGCCAGAATTCGGCTAGAAAATATGGCTCAAGGGTCGAATTTGGGATGTTTGGGATATTTTTAAAACTGCAGGGAGGGTTTGGGAATAATGTGATCCATCGCCGCTTTCCGTAATTGGTATATTTTCAGTATAAAAGTCATAATTTCAAACTGCGAATACGTGCAGAGAGCCAGAATTTGGCTCCAAAATCCAATGGTCGAATTTAGGATGTTTGGGATATTTGAAAACTGCAAGGGGGTTTGGGCAAAATGTGACGCACCGCTGCTTTCAGTAATTGGCATATTTTCAGTATAAAAAGTCGTAATTTCAAACTGCGAATATGTGCAGAGAGCCAGAATTTGACTCCAAAAAAAGGCTCCAGGGACGAATTTGGGATGTTTGGGATATTTTGAAACTTGCAGGTGGGGGGGGGGGGAGGTTGGACAAAATGTGACCCATCGCCGCTCTCAGTAATTGGCATATTTTCGGTATAAAAAGTCGAAATTTCAAACAGTGAATACGTGCAGAGAGCCCGAATTTGGCTTCAAAATATGGCTCAAGCGTAGTATTTGGGATGTTTGGGATATTTTGCAAACTGCCGGGGGGTTTGGGCAAAATGTGACCCATCGCTGCTTTCAGTAATTGGCTTATATTCAAGGGTCAAATTTGGGAAGTTTGGGATAAAAAGTCATAATTTCAAACTGCGAATACGTGCAGAGAGCCAGAATTTAGCTCCAAAATAATTCTCAAGGGTCGAATTTGGGATGTTTGGGATATTTTGAAAACTACAGGGATGGTTTGGGCAAAATGTGATCCATCGCCGCTCTCAGTAATTGGCATATTTTCGGTATAAAAACTCGTAATTTCAAACTGCGAATACGTGCAGAGAGCTAGAATTTGGATCCAAAATATGGCTTTCCAAAATATGGCTCACACTGGCAGGGGTCATGAAGTAGTATCGAAATATTGGTAAAAACGAATTTATATACGTAAAATCACACTACATGAATAACGTGAAAAAAGTCACTATATTACCATATTTGAGGATTTTAACTTCAAATCATAGAGCGAGGTTTCGTATTATTAAGATCCAAGAAAAGACATATGACAATGTTGTTTCAAATACAAATGATAAAAATCAAAGTAATTTCATTAGAATTAACTAAAATGTTCCTGATTTTCCGTTTATATTACCGATGGAAGATGTACACGTAAAACCGCTCTAATCCGGCTGAAACGTCGATATATGCAATAAAAACAGAACTTCTCCCCTTTCCAATATCTAACTCAGTATTTTAACGAGAAACAAATAGTTGACTGAAAATGGAGTGTTTAAGGTTAATTTCAAATCAATTATGTGTTTGCATCATTTTTATCGTATATTTAATGAAATAATAGCAATAAACTGAAAATTCACAAAAACGTGGAAAAACGGCAAAATATTGCCTAATTTGATGATATTTTGTTTAAATCACATAAAGGAAAAGGGGATGATAAAGTTCAAAATATTGCTAAATGCGATGATTTTTAATACAAAACAAAATGCAAGAAAACTTGCTTAAAATTCAAAATTTGCGAAATTCTAAGATTTGAAGGGCAAATCACATATCGTGAGAAAACATGAAGTAGTATCGAAATATTGGTAAAAACGAATATATATACGTAAAATCACACTAAATGAATAACGTGAAAAAGTCACTATATTACCATATTTGAGGATTTTAACTTCAAATCATAGAGCGAGGTTTCATATTATTTAGATCCAAGAAAAGACATATGACAATGTTGTTTCAAATACAAATGATAAAAATCAATGTGTTTTCATTAGAATTAACTAAAATGTTCCTGATTTTCCATTTATATTACCGATGGAAGATGTCCACGTAAAACCGCTCTAATCCGGCTGAAATGTCGATATATGCAATAAAAACAGAACTTCTCCCCTTTTTAATATCTTACTCAGTATTTTAACGAGAAACAAATAGTTGACTGAAAATGAAGTGTTTAAGGTTAATTTCAAATCAATTATGTGTTTGCATCATTTTTATCTTATTTTTAATGAATTAATAGCAATAAACTGAAAATTAAAAAAAAACGTGCAAAAACAGCAAAGTATTGCCTAATTCGATGATATTTTGCTTATATCACATAAAGGAAAAGGGGGATGATAAACGTTAAAATATTGCTGAATTCGATGATTTTTTAGTACGAAACAAAATGCAAGAAAACTTGCTTGAAATGCAATATTATTCGAAAATCTGAGATTTGAAGGCAAAATCACTTATCGTGATACTACATGAAATAGTATCGAAATATTGGTAAAAATGAATATAATTCCGTAATATCAAACTACATGAAAAACGTGAAAAAAATCATTATTATTCCAAATTTGAGGATTTTAACTTCGAATCATAGAGCGACGTTTCGTATTTTTTAGACCCTAGAAAAGACGTATAAAGATGTTGCTTCCAATACAAATGATAAAAATTAATGTGTTTTCATTAAAATTAACTAAAATGTTCCTGATTTTCGGTTTATATTACCGATGGAAGATGTACACGTAAAACCGTTCTAATCCGGCTGAAACGTCGATATATTCAATAAAAACAGAACTTCTCCCCTTTTCAATAACTTACTCAATATTTTAACGAGAAACAAATAGATGATTGAAAATGAAGTATTTAAGGTTATTTTCTGATCAATTATGTGTTTGCATCATTTTTATCGTATATTTAATGAAATAATAGCAATAAACTGAAAATTCACAAAAACGTGGAAAAACGGCAAAATATTGCCTAATTCGATGATATTTTGTTTAAATCACATACAGGAAAAGGGGATGATAAAGGTCAAAATATTGCTAAATTCGATGATTTTTAGTACAAAACAAAATGCAAGAAAACTTGCTTATAAATGCAAAATTTGCGAAATTCTGAGATTTGAAGGCCAAATCACATATCGTGAGAAAACATGAAGTAGTATCGAAATATTGGTAGAAACGAATATATATACGTAAAATCACACTACATGAATAACGTGAAAAAAGTCACTATATTACCATATTTGAGGATTTTAACTTCAAATCATAGAGCGAGGTTTCGTATTTTTTTTTATAAATAATTAATTTTTTTTTATATATTTTTTTTTGTTTATTTCTGATTTTCCGTTTATATTACCGATGGAAGATGTACACGTAAAACCGCTCTATTCCGGGTGAAAAGTCGATATATGCAATAAAAACCGTACTTCTCTCCTTTTCAATATCTTACTCAGTATTTTAACGAGAAACAAATAGATGATTGAAAATAAAGTATTTAAGGTTATTATCTAATCAATTATGTGTTTGCATCATTTTTATCGTATATTTAATGAATTAATACTAATAAACTGAAAATTCACAAAAACGCAGAAAAACGCAAAATATTGCCTAATTCGATGATTTTTTGTTTAAATCACAAAGGAAAAGGGGATGATAAAGGTCAAAATATTGCTAAATTCGATGATTTTTAATACAAAACAAAATGCAAGAAAACTTACTTAAAATTCAAAATTTGCGAAATTCTAAGATTTGAAGGGCAAATCACATATCGTGAGAAAACATGAAGTAGTATCGAATAATTGGTAAAAACGAATATATTTACGTAAAATCACACTACATAAAAAACGTGAAAAAAGTCACTATTTTACCATATTTATGGATTTTAGTTTCAAATCATAGAGCGAGGTTTCGTATTATTTAGATCCAAAAAAAGACATATGACAATGTTGTTTCCAATACAAATGATAAAAATCAATGTGTTTTCATTACAATTAACTAAAATGTTCCTGATTTTCCGTTTATATTACCGATGGAAGAAGTACACGTAAAACCGCTCTAATCTGGCTGAAACGTCGATATATGCAATATAAACAGAACTTTTCCCCTTTTCAATATCTTACTCGGTATTTTAACGAGAAACAAATAGTTGATTGAAAATTAAGTATTTGAGGTTAATTTCTAATCAATTATGTGTTTGCATCATTTTTATTGTATATTTAATGAATTAATAACAATAAACTGAAAATTCAGAAAAACCTGGAAAAACGGCAAAATATTGCCTAATTCGATGATATTTTGATTAAATCACATAAAGGAAAAGGGGATGATAAACGTCAAAATATTGCTAAATTCGATGATTTTTAGTACGAAACAATATGCAAAAGAACTTGCTTAAAATGCTATATTATGCGAAATTCTGAGATATGAAGGCCAAATCACATATCGTGATACTACATGAAATAGAATCGAAATATTGGTATAAATGAATATATTTACATAATATCAAACTACATGAAAAACGTGAAAAAGTCACTATTATACCAAATTTGAGGATTTTAACTTCGAATCATGAGGCGAGGTTTCGTATTATTTATCTCCAAGGAAAGACATATGACAATGTTGTTTCCAATACAAATGATAAAAATCAACGTGTTTTCATTAGAATTAACTAAAATGTTCCTGATTTTCCGTTTATATTACCGATGGAAGAAGTACACGTAAAACCGCTCTATTCCGGCTGAAAAGTCGATTTATGCAATAAAAACCGAACTACTCCCCTTTTCAATATCTTACTCAGTATTTTAACGAGAAACAAATAGATGATTGAAAATGAAGTATTTAAGGTTATTATCTAATCAATTATGTGTTTGCATTACTTTTATTGTATATATAATGAATTAATACAATAAACTGAAAATTCACAAAGACGTGGAAAACGGCAAAATATTGTCTAATTCGATGATATTTTGTTTATATCACTTAAAGGAAAAGGGGGGGGATGATAAACGTCAAAATATTACTAAATTCGAGGATTTTTAGTACGAAACAAAATGCAAGAAAACTTGCCTAAAATGCAATATTATGCGAAATTCTGAGATATGAAGGCCAAATCACATATCGTGATAGTACATGAAATAGTATCGAAATATTGGTACAAATGAATATATTTACGTAATATCAAACTACATGAAAAACGTGAAAAAATTCACTATTATACCAAATTTGAGGATTTTAACTTCGAATCATGAGGCGTGGTTTCGTATTATTTAGATCCAAGAAAAGACATATGACAATGTTGTTTCCAATACAAATGATAAAAATCAATGTGTTTTCATTACAATTAACTAAAATGTTCCTGATTTTCCGTTTATATTACCGATGGAAGATGTACACGTAAAACCGCTCTATTCCGGCGGAAAAGTCGATATATGCAATAAAAACCGAACTTCTCCCCTTTTCAATATCTTACTCAGTATTTTAACGAGAACAAATAGATGATTGAAAATAAAGTATTTAAGGTACAAAACAATATGATAAGAATTTATAATCTAATCAATTTATAATCTAATCAATTATGTGTTTGCATCATTTTTATTGTATATTTAATGAATTAATACTAATAAACTGAAAATTCACAAAAACGTAAAAAAACGCAAAATATTGCCTAATTCGATGATTTTTTGTTTAAATCACAAAGGAAATGGGGATGATAAACGTCAAATTATTGCAAAATTTGATGATTTTTAGTACAAAACAAATTGCAAGAAACTTGATAAAATGCAAAATTTGCGAAATTCTGAGATATGAAGGCCAAATCACATATCGTGAGAAAACATGAAGTAGTATCGAATAATTGGTAAAAACGAATATATTTACGTAAAATCACACTACATAAAAAACGTGAAAAAAGTAACTATTTTACCATATTTGAGGATTTTAACTTCAAATCATAGAGCGAGGTTTCGTATTATTTAGATCCAAAAAAAGACATATGACAATGTTGTTTCCAATACAAATGATAAAAATCAATGTGTTTTCATTACAATTAACTAAAATGTTCCTGATTTTCCGTTTGAATTACCGATGGAAGAAGTACACGTAAAACCGCTCTAATCTGGCTGAAACGTCGATATATGCAATATAAACAGAACTTCTCCCCTTTTAAATATCTTACTCGGTATTTTAAGGAGACACAAATAGTTGATTGAAAATTAAGTATTAAAGGTTAATTTCTAATCAATTATGTGTTTGCATCATTTTTAATGTATATTTATTGAATTAATAACAATAAAATGAAAATTCAGAAAAACGTGGAAAAATGGCAAAATATTGCCTAATTCGATGATATTTTGATTAAATTACATAAAGGAAAAGGGGATGATAAACGTCAAAAGATTGCTAAATTCGATGATTTTTAGTACGAAACAAAATGCAAGAAAACTTGCTTAAAATGCAATATTATGCGAAATTCTGAGATTTGAAGGCCAAATCACATATCGTGACACTATATGAAATAGTATCGAAATATTGGTAAAAATGAATATATTTACGTAATATCAAACTATATGAAAAACGTGAAAAAAGTCACTATTATACCAAATTTGAGGATTTTAACTTCGAATCATGAAGCGAGGTTTCGTATTATTTAAATCCAAGAAAAGACATATGACAATGTTGTTTCCAATTCAAATGATAAAAATCAATGTGTTTTCATTAGAATTAACTAAAATGTTCCTGATTTTCCGTTTATATTACCGATATAAGATGTACACGTAAAACCGCTCCATTCCGGCTGAAAAGTCGATAAATGCAATAAAAACCGAACTTCTCCCCTTTTCAATATCTTACTCAGTATTTTAACGAGAAACAAATAGATGATTGAAAATGAAGTATTTAAGGTTAATTTCAAATCAATTATGTGTTTGCATCATTTTTGTCGTATATTTAATGAATTAATAACAATAAACGGAAAATTCCCAAAAACGTGGAAAAACAGCAAAATATTGCCTAATTCGATGATATTTTGTTTATATCACATAAAGGAAAAGGGGGATGATAAACGTCAAAATATTATTAAATTTGATGATTTTTAGTACGAAACAAAAATCAAGAAAACTTGCTTAAAATGCAATATTATCCCTCTGCATCCCTCTCTTGAGCCTCTGCATCATTCTCTTAAGCCTCTGCATCACTCTCGTAAGCCTCTGCATTCCTCACTTTAGCCTCTGCATCCCTCTCATGAGCCTCTGCATCCCTCTCTTGTGCCTTTACCTCACTCGCTTAAGCCTCTGCATCCCTCTCTTGAACTCCTGCATCCCTCTCAGGAGTTCTGCATCCCTCACATGAGCCTTTGCATCACCCTCTAAAGCCTCTGCATCCCTCTCTTGAGCCTCTGCGTCATTCTCAAGAGCCTCTGCATCACTCTCTTCAGCCTCTGCATCCCTCTCTTGAGCCTCTGCATCACTCTTTTCAGGCTCTGCATCACTCATTTGAGCCTCTACATCCCTCTCTGAGCCTCTGCATCCCTCTCCTGAGCCTCTGCATCACTCCCTTGAGCCTCTGCATCACTATTTTGAGCCTCTGCATCACTCTCTTGAGCCTCTGCATCCTTCTCTTAAGCCTCTGGATCTCTCTCTTGATCATCTGCATCACTCTCGTAAGCCTCTGCATCACTCTCTTGAGCCTCTGTATAACTCTCTTGAGCCTCTGCATCACACTCTTGAGCCTCTGCATCCCTCTCTTGAAACCTCTGCATCACTGTCTCGAGCCTCTGCATCACTATCCTGAGCCTCTGCATCACTCTCTTGAGCCTCTGCATCAGTCTCTAGAGCCTCTGCATCACTCTCTTCAGCCTCTGCATCACTCTCGTAAGCCTCTGCTTCCCTCTCTTGATCCTCTGCATCCCTCGCTTGGGCCTCTTGCATCACTCTCTTGGGCCTTTGCATCCCTCTCATGAGCCTCTGCATCCCTCTCTTAAGCCTTTGCATCACTCTCTTGAGCCTCTGCATCACTCTCGTAAGTTTCTGAATCACGCTCTTGAGCCTCTGCATCACTCTCTTGAACCCTAGCATCCCTCTCTTGAGCCTCTGCATCACTCTCTTGAGCCTCTGCATCCATCTCTTCATCCTCTGCTTCGCTCTCTTGAGCCTCTGCATTACTCTCTTGATCCTCGGCATCACTCTCTTTAGCCTCTACATCATTCTCTTAAGCCACTCCATCCCTCTCTTGAGCCTCTGCATCACTCTCTTGGGCCTCTGCTTCCCTTCCTTTAGCCTCTGCATCCCTCTCTTGAGCCTCAGCATCTCTCTCCTACGCCTTTGCCACACTCACTTAAGCCTCTGCATCACTCTCGTATGCCTCTGCATCGCTCTCTTGAGCCTCTGCATCACTCACTGAAACCTCTAATCACTCACTTAAGCCTCTGCATCACTCTCGTAAGCCTCTGAATCACTCTCTTAAGCCTCTGCATCCCTCTCTTGATCCTCTGGATCACTCGCTTGAGCCGCTGCATAACTCTCATGAGCCTCCGCAACGCACTCTTCAGCCTCTGCATCACTCTCTTCAGCCTCTGCATCACTCTCTTAATCCTCTGCATCACTCTCTTAAGCCTCTGCATCACTCTCGTAAGCCTCTGCATCACTCTCTTAATCCTCTGCATCACTCTCTTCATCCTCTGTATCCCTCTCTTAAGCCTCTGCATCACTCTCTTAAGCCTCTGCATCACTCTCGTAAGCCTCTGAATCACTCTATTGGGCCTCTTCATCATTCTCCTGAGCCTCTGAATCCCACTATTAAGCCTCTGCATCCCTCTCTTAAGCCTCTGCATCTCTCTCTTGAACTCCTGCATCCCTCTCATGAGCCTCTGCATCCCTCTCTTGAGCCTTTGTATCACTCTCTTATGCCTTTGCATCCCTCGCATGAGCCTCTGCATCCCTCTTGTGTGCCTCTGCATCCCTCACTTGAGCCTCTGCATCCGTCTCTTCAGCCTCTGCATCCCTCTCTTGAGCCTCTGCATCCCTCTCCTAAGCCTCTGCATCACTCTCGTAAGCCTCTGAATCACTCTCTTGAGCCTCTGCATCACTCTCTTGAGCCCCTGCATCCCTCTCTTCAGCCTCTGCATCCCTCTCTTGAGCCTGTAAATCATTCTCTTAGGCCTCTGCATCACTCTCTTGAGCCTCTGCATCACTCTCTTGAGCATCTGCATCCCTCTCTTAAGCCTCTGCATCACTCTCTTGAGCCTGTGCATCCCTCTCTTGAGCCTCTGCATCCCTCTCTTGAACTCCAGCATCCCTCTCATGAGCCTCTGCATCCCTCTCTTGAGCCTTTGTATCACTCTCTTAAGCCTCTGCATCCCTCTCTTGAGCCCCTTCATCCTCCTCTTGAGCCTCTTCATCGCTCTCATGAGCCTCTGCATCCCTCTCTTAAGCCTCTGCATCACTCTCGTAAGCCTCTGCACCATTCTCTTTAGCCTCGGCATCCCTCTCTTGAGCCTCTGCATCACTCTCTTCAGCCTCTACATCCCTCTCTTGAGCCTATAAATCATTCTCTTAGGCCTCTGCATCACTCTCATGAGCCTCTGCATCACTCTCTTGAGCCTCTGCATCACTCTCTTAAGCCTCTACATTCCTCTCTTTTGCCTGTGCATCACTCTCTTGAGCCTCTACATCACTCTATTGAGC
The DNA here is from genome assembly GCF_040958095.1 of Procambarus clarkii. Taxonomy (NCBI): domain Eukaryota; kingdom Metazoa; phylum Arthropoda; class Malacostraca; order Decapoda; family Cambaridae; genus Procambarus; species Procambarus clarkii. Next base: position 37,022,167 of record NC_091196.1, on the reverse strand, counting down.
CACTGCATCCCTCTCTTGAGCCTCTGCATCACTCTCTTGAGCATATGCATCCCTCTCTTAAGCCTCTGCATCACTCTCTTGAGCCTGTGCATCACTCTCTTCAGCCTCTGCATCACTTTCCTGAGCCTATGCATCCCTCTCATAAGCCTCTGCAACACTCTCTTCACCCTCTGCATCACTTTCTTAAGCCTCTGCATCCCTCTCTTAATCCTCTGCGTCACTCTCGTAAGCCTCTGCATCACTCTCTTGAGTCTCTGCATAACTCTTTTTAGCCTCTGCATCACTCTCTTAAGCCTCTGCATCACTCTCTTCGGCCTCTGCATCTCTCTCCTGAGCCTCTGCATCCCTCTCTTGAACCCCTGCATCCCTCTCATGAGCCTCTGCATCCCTCTCTAGAGCCTTTGCATCTCTCTCTTAAGCCTCTGCATCCCTCTCTAGAGCCTCTGCATTACTCTCAAGAGCCTCTGCATCCATCTCTTCAGCTTCTGCATCCCTCTCTTGAGCCTCTGCATCCCTCTCTTCAGCCTCTGCATCCGTCTCTTAAGCCTCTGCATCACTCTCTTAAGCCTTTGCATCACTCTCGTAAGCCTCTGAATCACTCTCTTGAGCCTCTGCATCACTCTCTTGAGCCCATGCATCCCTCTCTTCAGCCTCTGCATCACCCATTTAGGCCTCTGCATCCGTCTCTTGAACCCCTGCATCCCTTTCTTGAGCCTCTGCACCGCTCTATTGAGCCTCTCCAGTCCGCTCCTAAACCTCTGCATCACTCTTTTAAGCCTCTGCATCACTCTCGTAAGCCTCTGCATCATTCTCTTGAGCCTCTGCATCCCTCACTTGAGCCTCTGCATCACTCTCTTGAGCCTCTGAATCCCTCTCTTGAGCCTCTGCATCACTCTCTTGATCCTCTGCATCAGTCTCGTAAACCTCTGCATCACTCTCTTGAGTCTCTGCATAACTCTTTTTAGCCTCAGCATCACTCTCTTGAGCCTCTGCATCACTCTCTTGAGCCTCTGCATCACTCTCTTAAGCCTCTACATCCTTCTCTTTTGCCTGTGCATCACTATCTTGAGCCTCTACATCACTCTATTGAGCCTCTGCATCACTCTCTTGAGCCTCTACATCACTCTCAGGCTCAAGAGAGTGATGCAGAGGCTCAAGAGAGTGATGCATAGGCTAAAAAGAGTTATGCAGAGACTTAAGAGAGTGATGCAGAGGTTTACGTGAGTGATGCAGAGGATCAAGAGAGTGATGCAGAGGCTTAAGAGAGGGATGCAGAGGCTCAAGTGCGGGATGCAGAGGCTCAAGAGAGGGATGTAGGAACTCAAGAGAGTGATGCAGAGGCTCAAGAGAGTGATTCAGAGGCTCAAGAGAGTGATGCAGATGATCAAGAGAGGGAGGCAGAGGCTTAAGAGAGGGATGCATAGGCTTGGGAGAATTATGTAGAGGATTAAGAGAGGGATGCAGAGGCTCAAGAGAGGGATGCAGAGGCTCAAGAGAGTGATGCAGAGGCTCAAGAGAATTATGCAGAGGCTCAAGAGAGTGATGTAGAGGCTTAGGAGAATGATGCATTGGCTCAAGAGAGTGATGCAGAGGCTTAAGAGAGTGATGCAGAGGCTTAAGAGAGGGATGCAGAGGCTCAAGAGAGGGATGCAGAGGCTCAAGAGAGGGATGCAGAGGCTCAATCCCAAGCATAGGCTTGGGATAGTGATGCAAAAGCTCAAGAGAGGGATGCAGAGGCTCATAAGAGGGATGCAGGAGTTCAAGAGAGGGATGCAGAGGCTCAAGAGAGGGATGCAGAGGCTCAAGAGAATGATGACGAGGCTCAAGAGAGTGCTGCAGAGGCTCAAGAGAGGGATGCTGAGGCTCCAGAGAGGGATGCAGAGGCTCCAGAGGGTGATGCAGAGGCTGAATAGAGGATGCAGAGGCTTAAGAGTGTGACGCAGAGGCTCAAGAGAGTGATGCATAGGCTCAAGAGAATGATGTAGAGGCTTAAGAGAGGGATGCAGAGGCTCAAGCGAATGATGCAGAGGCTGTAGAGAGTGATGCAGACGACCAAGAGAGGGATGCAGAGGCTTAAGAGAGTGATGTAGAGGCTCAAGAGAGTGATGCAGGGGCTCAAGAGAGTGATGCAGAGGCTCCGGAGAGTGATGCAGAGGCTCAAGAGAGTGATGCAGAGGCTCAAGAGAGTGATGCAGAGGGTCTAGAGAGTGATGCAGAGGCTCAAGAGAGTGATGCAGAGGCTCAAGAGAGTGATGCAGAGGATCATGAGCGTGATGCAGAGGCTCGAGAGAGTGATGCAGAGGCCTCAAGAGAGGGATTCAGAGGCTTAAGAGAGTGATGCAGAGGCTGTAGAGAGTGATTCAGAGGCTTACGAGAATGATGCAGAGGCTTAAGAGAGTGATGCAGAGGCTTAAGTGACGGATGCAGAGGCTCAAGAGAGGGATCAGAATGAATGAAACTCTGCTGATTTTCGTTTACGCTATCTCCGGGGGATCGAACTTTGACCCTAGGATTACGAGTCGAGAGCACTGTCCACTCAGCTATAAAGCCCCCTAGTGCGTGTATTGGTGCAAAAGATAATTTGGGAAGGTTAATGGAAAGGAATGATGTTTGTGGCCTGGAAGGCGCTGGAAGAGGGTTGCCAGTTATGAATTTAAATTATAAATTTATTAGGATAGGATATATATATGCAAAAGACGTTGTGAGAGATAGTAAGGAAAGTGTTTCTGACTGAGGTTAGGTTCTGTGTGATTGACTTGTATGTTAGGAAAAAGAATATTTATCAGAAATATAGATGTTTTTTAGAAATGTTTGTTTGCAAATAGTTGCAAATTATTGGGTAAAAAGCCAATGGTTACCGTACCTGGAACAAACACACGTGAGCACAATTAGTCGACGGGGGTCAGAGAGAGAGTGAACAGCGAAACAGTAACAAAAAATGTGACAATAATGGGAAATTATGTCATTCAAACGTATACATGTTAACCATATAAATGACAGTAACACTAAACGCGTGCATACGTACATATGTCAATCAATTTACATAAATAAACATTCACAAATATGTACCTTTAAAATGGACACATACAGATAATTACCGTACACATGTCAGTTTAATTACAGGTACACATGAACACATATAGCTTCACGTGTCTGTCGGTCATGACAATAGTACACATGGATACGAACACAAAATAGTTCATTATCAACTAGTGTGTGTGTGTGTGTGTGTGTGTGTGTGTGTGTGTGTGTGTGTGTGTGTGTGTGTGTGTGTGTGTGTGTGTGTGTGAGTGTGTGTGTGTGTGTGTGTGTGTGTGTGTGTGTGTGTGTGTGTGTGTGTGTGTGTGTGTGTGTGTGTGTGTGTGTATTCTCACCTGGTTCTGTTTGCAGGGGTTGAGCTCTGGCCGTTTGGTCCCGCCTCTGTGTGTGTGTGTGTGTGTGTGTGTGTGTGTGTGTGTGTGTGTGTGTGTGTGTGTGTGTGTGTGTGTGTGTGTGTGTGTGTGTGTGTGTGTGTGTGTGTTTGTGTGTGTGTGTGTGTGTGTGTGTGTGTGTGTGTGTGTGTGTGTGTGTGTGTGTGTGTGTGTGTGTGTGTGTGTGTGTGTGTGTGTGTGTGTGTGTGTTTTATCTTTATATTTACTATATGTATCTGCAGAATCGAGTTATTAGCTCTTAGACCTCGCCTATCAAATAAATATATTTATCCTCTTTTATATCTACTACATCTATTTCTCTCTAACTAACACACACACAAACACACACACACACATACACACACACACACACACAAACTGGAGGCCTAGCGTCTAAATGGAGAGAGTTCGATGGATATAATCCTAATGGTCCCCGTTCGAATCCCGGTTGATGCAATTGCAAATCGAAAGATATTCTTTAACCTGATTCGACTGTTCACCTAGCACAAATGCATCCATCAATGTATCCATCTATCTATCTACTTATATCTGTCAATCCATCAATCTATCTTCCCATTAAACCAATCATTTATCATTATATACATCTATCTATCCATGTATCCGTCCATCAACTCATCTTTCTATCCATCCATCTAGTCATCTGTCTTTCCGTCCATCAACTCATCTATGCATCCGTCTATCCGTCAATATATATATTTAGCAATCAATGTATCCATCCATCTATCAACCTATATAAATTTTCCATTAATCTATCTATTTATCATAACCATCTATCAACACCCTCCCCACTCCCTCTCCTATTTTACTACCAAACTCCCTCCTCTCGTTCTGACACCTTTTCCTTCCCTTTTCCTCCCTCGCATAAACCTGCTCATCCTCCATCCTTCTGTCCTTCCCACTCCCGCCCCTATCCCATCCCGCCCTTCCCATCGTCTTGGCCTCTTACCGCAGATCCATCCCTTCGTTCTCATTCCTTCCGCCGCTTCTCACTCTCGCCCTTCCCTCTGTTTTTCCTCCCTCCTGTTGTTAGTCCTTCCCTTCGTTCACTCACCTTCCCTTCTTACCCATCATGTAGTCTTTCCTCCCGCCGCCAGCCCTTCCCATCGTCCTCCCTCCTACATCACACTCTCTGCCCCCCTTCTTGCACCTCCTTCACTCCCACTTCATCCCTTTTTCACATGTACCACTCCCCCTGTTCCCCCCCTCTTCATCCTTCTTTCACCTGCACCTCTCCCCCTGTTCCCCCCTCTTCATCCCTGTTTCACCTGAACCTCTTCCTCTGTTCCCCCTCTTCATCCCCTTCATGGGTGTGGAATTTTCAATTGCATATCGGCTTGGGGACCATTCAGTCTTGTTCCCAAGCCATATATTGTTATATATATATATATATATATATATATATATATATATATATATATATATATATATATATATATATATATATATATATATATATATATATATATATATATATATATATATATATATATATATATATATATATATGTGTGTGTGTGTGAGAGAACTCGTGTCCAGCTTATAAGCCTATACTTGCATAAACCACAAGTGAAGATTAACAATCTTTTGGACAACACCCACCTATATAGCAGTCTTGTGGGAAGAGATTATATGTTCCTTAATGGAGCCCTGTTGTTTATGCATCGTTAAACGCCTAGAAAGAAATGTTGTTGTCTTGCCTATATACTGGGTTTTTTGGAGCTTACAGTCCCCAAGTGGGCATTTGAAGGCATAGACGACGTTGGTCTCTTTTAAAGCGTTCTGCTTTGTGTCTGGAGAGTTTCTCATGAGTAGGCTGGCCGTTTTTCTGGTTTTATAGTAAATCGTCAGTTGTATCCTCTGAATTTTGTCTGTAGGGATAACGTTTCTATTAACAATATCTTTCAGGACCCTTTCCTCCGTTTTATGAGCTGTGGAAAAGAAGTTCCTGTAAAATAGTCTAATAGGGGGTATAGGTGTTGTGTTAGTTGTCTCTTCAGAGGTTGCATGGCGTTTCACTTTCCTTCTTATGATGTCTTCGACGAAACCATTGGAGAAGCCGTTGTTGACTAGGACCTGCCTTACCCTACAGAGTTCTTCGTCGACTTGCTTCCATTCTGAGCTGTGGCTGAGAGCACGGTCGACATATGCGTTAACAACACTTCTCTTGTACCTGTCTGGGCAGTCGCTGTTGGCACTTAGGCACATTCCTATGTTCGTTTCCTTAGTGTAGACTGCAGTGTGGAAACCTCCGCTCTTTTCTATGACTGTTACATCTAGAAAGGGAAGCTTCCCATCCTTTTCCATCGCGTAAGTGAAACGCAGCACGGAACTCTGCTCAAATGCCTCCTTCAGCTCCTGCAGATGTCTGACATCAGGTACCTGTGTAAAAATGTCGTCAACATACCTGCAGTATATGGCCGGTTTCAAGTTCATGTCGACTAAGACTGATAAATAACAAACTTATGTCGACTAAGACTGACAAATATTGATTAATTCGATGATTTTTAGTACAAAACAAAATTCAAGAAAACTTGCTTAAAAATGCAAAATTTGCGAAATTCTGAGATTTGAAGGCCAAATCACATATCGTGAGAAAACATGAAGTAGTATCGAAATATTAGTAAAAACGAATATATATACGTAAAATCACACTACATGAATAACGTGAAAAAAGTCACTATATTACCATATATGAGGATTTTAACTTCAAATCATAGAGCGAGGTTTCGTATTTTTTAGATCCAAGAAAAGACATATGACAATGTTGTTTCAAATACAATTGATAAAAATCAATGTGTTTTCATTAGAATTAACTAAAATGTTCCTGATTTTCCGTTTGTATTACCGATGGAAGATGTACACGTAAAACCGCTCTAATCCGGCTGAAACGTCGATATATGCAATAAAAACAGAACTTCTCCCCTTTTCAATATCTTACTCAGTATTTTAACGAGAAACAAATAGTTGATTGAAAATGAAGTGTTTAAGGTTAATTTCTAATCAATTATGTGTTTGCATTATTTTTATCGTATATTAATGAATTAATAGCAATAAACTGAAAGTTCACAAAAAACGTGGAAAAACAGCAAAATATTGCCTAATTCGATGATATTTTGTTTATATCACATAAAGGAAAAGGGGATGATAAACGTCAAAATAGTGCTGATTTCGATGATTTTTAGTACGAAACAAAATGCAAGAAAACTTGCTTAAAATGCAATATTATGCGAAAATCTGATATTTGAAGGCCAAATCACATATCGTGATACTACATGAAATAGTATCGAAATATTGGTAAAAATGAATATATTTACGTAATATCAAACTACATGTAAACGTGAAAAAAGTCATTATTATACCAAATTTGAGGATTTTAACTTCGAATCATAGAGAGACGTTTCGTATTTTTTAGACCCTACAAAAGACGTATAAAGATGTTGCTTCGAATACAAATGATAAAAATCAATGTGTTTTCATTAAAATTAACTAAAATGTTCCTGATTTTCGGTTTATATTACCGATGGAAGATGTACACGTAAAACCGTTCTACTCCGGCTGAAACGTCGATATATGCAATAAAAACAGAACTTCTTCCCTTTTCAATATCTTACTCAGTATTTTAACGAGAAACAAATAGATGATTGAAAATGAAGTATTTAAGGTTATTTTCTGATCAATTATGTGTTTGCATAATTTTTATCGTATATTTAATGAAATAATAGCAATAAACTGAAAATTCACAAAAACGTGGAAAAACGGCAAAATATTGCCTAATTCGATGATATTTTGTTTAAATCACATAAAGGAAAAGGGGATGATAAAGGTCAAAATATTGATAAATTCGATGATTTTTAGTACAAAACAAAATGCAAGAAAACTTGCTTAAAAATGCAAAATTTCCGAAATTCTGAGATTTGAAGGCCAAATCACATATCGTGAGAAAACATGAAGTAGTATCGAAATATTGGTAAAAACGTATATATATACGTAAAATCACACTACATGAATAACGTGAAAAAAGTCACTATATTACCATATTTCAGGATTTTAACTAAAAATCACAGAGCGAGGTTTCGTATTATTTAGATCCAAGAAAAGACATATGACAATGTTGTTTCAAATACAAATGATAAAAATCAATGTGTTTTCATTAGAATTAACTAAAATGTTCCTGATTTTCCGTTTATATTACCGATGGAAGATATAAACGTAAAACCGCTCTAATCCGGCTGAAACGTCGATATATGAAATAAAAACAGAACTTCTCCCCTTTTCAATATCTTACTCAGTATTTTAACGAGAAACAAATAGTTGATTGAAAATGAAGTGTTTAAGGTTAATTTCTAATCAATTATGTGTTTGCATTATTTTTATCGTATATTTAATGAATTAATAGCAATAAACTGAAAATTCACAAAAACGTGGAAAAACAGCAAAATATTGCCTAATTCGATGATATTTTGTTTATATCACATGAAGGAAAAGGGAATGATCAACGTCAAAATATTGCTGATTTCGATGAATTTTAGTACGAAACAAAATGCAAGAAAACTTGCTTAAAATTATATATTATGCGAAAATCTGAGATTTGAAGGCCAAATCACATATCGTGATACTACATGAAATAGTATCGAAATATTGGTAAAAATGAATATATTTACGTAATATCAAACTACATGAAAAACGTGAAAAAAGTCATTATTATACCAAATTTGAGGATTTTAACTTCGAATCATAGAGCGACGTTTCGTATTTTTTAGACCCTAGACAAGACGTATAAAGATGTTGCTTCCAATACAAATGATAAAAATCAATGTGTTTTCATTAAAATTAACTAAAATGTTCCTGATTTTCGGTTTACATTACCGATGGAAGATGTACACGTAAAACCGTTCTACTCCGGCTGAAACGTCGATATATGCAATAAAAACAGAACTTCTTCCCTTTTCAATATCTTACTCAGTATTTTAACGAGAAACAAATAGATGATTGAAAATGAAGTATTTAAGGTTATTTTTTGATCAATTATGTGTTTGTATAATTTTTATCGTATATTTAATGAATTAATAACAATAAACTGAAAATTCACAAAAACGTGGAAAAACGGCCTAATTCGATGATATTTTGTTTAAATCATATAAAGGAAAAGGGGATGATAAAGGTCAAAATATTGATAAATTCGATGATTTTTTGTACAAAACAAAATACAAGAAAACTTGCTTAAAATGCAAAATTTGCGAAATTCTGAGATTTGAAGGCCAAATCACATATCGTGAGAAAACATGAAGTAGTATCGAAATATTGGTAAAAACGAATATATATACGTAAAACCACACTACATGAATAACGTGAAAAAAGTCACTATATTACCATATATGAGGATTTTAACTTCAAATCATAGAGCGAGGTTTCGTATTATTTAGATCCAAGAAAAGACATATGACAATGTTGTTTCAAATACAAATGATAAAAATCAATGTGTTTTCATTAGAATTAACTAAAATGTTCCTGATTTTCCGTTTATATTACCGATGTAAGATGTACACGTAAAACCGCTCTAATCCGGCTGAAACGTCGATATATGCAATAAAAACAGAACTTCTCCCCTTTCCAATATCTTACTCAGTATTTTATAGTTCACTGAAAATGGAGTGTTTAAGGTTAATTTCTAATTAATTATGTGTTTGCATCATTTTTATCGTATATTTAATGAATTTAAACACACTGGCAGGGGCCTCCAGCAACACATTGGCAGAGGTCTCCAGCATCACACTGGCAGGGGTCTCCAGCAACAAACTGGCAGGGGTCTCCAGCAACACACTGACAGGCCTGTCCCGACGCGACGCTTTACCCGATTATTTACCCGACGCTTTCCCCAACGCTTTACCCGACGATTTACATGACAATTTACCCGACGCTTTACCCGACGATTTACCCGACGATTTACCCGACGATTTACCAGATGATTTACCTGACGGTTTACCCGACGATTATGTTCAGTCCGACCATTTACTTTTCATTTATGGTATGGCAAAAGTAAAGACGATTATGGTCGACAAACATGTTCGGATAGAACATGTTCTTAACCCGGATAAACCTGCGTTCGAGCCTGTCGCAACCGATGCAACTACAGGGCACAGATAGATTTCTGTGATGTCCTCTCCTGTAGGAGCATCAGTTTCGATAGATTCTATGGATAACCGAAGATTGATTGACGTCAATCAATATCAAATATCATATAACATCAAATCAATCATATAATCATATTATATCAAATATAAAATCAAAACAATAAATGGTTTTACCATTTATTTTCTTTTATGATCGGTCCATTTACCCGACCCGACGATTTACCCGACGGTTTACTCGACGATTTACCCGACAGTTTACAATGACGGTTTACCCGAAGGTTTACTCGACGGTTTACCCGAAGGTTTACTCGACGGTTTACAATGACGATTTACCAGACGGTTTACAATGACGGTTTACCCGACGGTTTACAATGACGGTTTACCCGACGTGTTTAGTTTACAGTTTTCACGTCAGTTATCATGAGAACAGATTTTAGACTATTTTATTTTATTTTATTTATTCGACGACTTACACGACGGGTAAACCCCGTCGGGTTTACCTGTCGGGTTTACTCGTTTTTACACTGGTAAAAAACGGGTAAAAATTATCCGACGATTTACGCGACGATTTATCTGACGATTTACGCGACGATTTATCCGACGATTTACGCGACGATTTACGCGACAATTTACGCGACGATTTACGCGACGATTTACCCGACGATTTACGCGACGATTATGTTCGGTGACGATTCATTCGGCGATTTATTTATTCATTTTTATTTATTTATTTATTTTTATTTTATTTTCATTTTTTATTTTTTATTTATATTTATTTATGCTTTATTCGTTATTATTCATTCGGCGATACATTCGGCGATACATTCGGCGCGTTATTTATTCAATTTTATTTATTCATTTTTATTTATTTATTTTTATTTATTTATGACCCGACCTGACCCGACCCGACCTGACCCGACACGACCTGACCCGACACGACCTGACCCGACACGACCTGACCCGACACGACCTGACCCGACACGACTCGACCCGACACGACCCGACCCGACACGACCTGACCCGACACGACACGACGTGACACGACACGACACGACCTGACACGACACGACCTGACACGACCTGACACGACACGATCTGGCACGACACGACCTGACACGACACGACCTGACACGACACGACCTGACACGACACGACCTCGCCTTACCTAATCTAACTCGGGTCCAGGTGTGGGTCCGTGGGCCCCCGGACTTCCACCCTTCCCCACATCCCAGGGTCAGGTCAGGTCTAGTTTTAGCTACCCAGAGACCTCACAGTCGAGATGGACGGACGCAGCTACAGGACGGGACACACACAAATCTGTGCCCTGTAGTTACACCGTTTTGACAGACTCGAACACACGTCAGTTCTCATGAGAACAGATTCCCATCCGACTAGGCCATTCTGGGGTCGCCAAGTTTTCCAAAGCTGGTTCTTATATTTATATTGAGTAATTTGGTAACATGTCGTCGGCGGTTTAATGCTCCAATATTCCAGCTGAACAAAATATATATTTGGCTGCAACAGTTAGCTTTGATACGTTTGAGTAAATAATATCTGTAATTATTGTATTTGGGCGTTAATAAACAGGGTAAAGCTCCGACGTAAATTTGCCTGGCGTGGATGGGTTTTTGTTTGGGCTATTTGAGGAGGAGGAGGAGGATGACGTCTTGACTGGAAGCTGAAGGGGGAGTGTGAAGCCCAGAAGGAGACCAATACGTTGATAACTTAGACATTGTTAACGTTGTATGTTATGCCTGTTTCTTTCTCTGTATTTCTGCCTCTCTCGCTCTCCCATGATACCAGTTCACAACATGCTGACTGACTCCTGGCTACCAATTTACTGCTAGGTGAACAGATGCATTTAATGAGAGGAAATATGCCCAAACATTTTATGTCGTGAACGGCTTAGTTGGCCCAATTACTACCCTACCCCACGTTACAACCCCACAACACCCTCTCTTAAGCCGCTACATCATTCTCTTGAGCCTCTGCATCACTCTCTTGAGCCTCTGCATCTCTCTCTTAGGCCTGTGCATCACTCTCTTAAGACTCTGCATCTCTCTCTTTAGCCTCTTCATCACTCTCTTGAGCCTCTGCATCATTCTCCTAAGCCTCTGCATCACTCTCTTTAGCCTCTGCATCACACTCTTCAGGCTCCGCAACCCTCTCTTGAGACTCTGCATCATCCTCCTAAGCCTCAGCATCACTCACTTTAGCCTCTGCATCATACTCTTGAGCCACTGCATCCCTCTCTTGAGCCTCTGCATCATTCTCCTAAGGATCTTCATCACTCTTTTGAGCCTCTGCATCACTTTTTGGAGCCTCTGCATCCCTCTCCTAATTTCGAAATTTCGAAATTGAAATTGAAATTTATTGAAATTTGATTACTTAATTGAAATTTCGACTTTTTATACCGAAAATATGCCAATTACTGAGAGCGGCGATGGGTCACATTTTGTCCACCCCACCCCCCCTACCTGCACGTTTCAAAATATCCTAAACATCCCAAATTCGTCCCTGGAGCCTTATTTTGGAGTCAAATTCTGGCTCTCTGCACGCATTCGCAGTTTGAAATTACGACTTTTTATACTGAAAATATGCCAATTACTAAAAGCAGCGATGCGTCACATTTTGCCCAAACCCTCCCTGCAGTTTCCAAAATATCCTAAACATCACAAATTCGACCCTTGAGCCATATTTTGGAGCCAAATTTTGGCTTTCTGCATGTATTCGTTGTTTGAAATTACGACTTTTTATACCGAAAATATGCCAATTACTGAAAGCAGCGATGGATCACATTTTGACGAAACCCTCTCTGCAGTTTTCAAATTATCCCAAATATCCCAAATTCAACGTTTGGGCCATATTTTGGAGCCAAATTCTAGCTCTCTGCACGTATACGCAGTTTGAAATTACTACTTTTTATACCGAAAATATGTCAATTACTGAGAGCAGCGATAGGTCACATTTTGCCCAAACCTCCCCCCCTCCCCCTGCAGTTTTCAAAATATCCCAAACATCCCAAATTCGACGCTTGAGCCATATTTTGGAGCCAAATTCTGGCTTTCTGCGCTTATTCGCTGTTTGAAATTACGACTTTTTATACCGAAAACATGACAATTACTGAAAGCAGCGATGGATATCATTTTGCCCAAACCCTCCCTGCAGTTTTTAAAATATCCCAAACATACAAAATTCGACGTTTGAGCAATATTTTCGAGCCAAATTCGGGCTCTCTGCACGTATTCGCAGTTTGAAATTACGTCTTTTTATACCGGAAATATGCCATTTACTGAGAGCAGCGATGGATCATATTTTGCCCAAACCGTCCCTGTAGTTTTCAAAATATAGCAAACATCCCAAATGCGACGCTTGAGCCATATTTTGGAGCCAAATTCTGGCTCTCTGCATGTATTCCCAGTTTGAAATTACGACTTTTATACCGAAAATATGCCAATTACTGAAACCTGCGATGGATCACTTTTTTCCCAAACCCCTCTGCTGTTTCCAAAATATCCCAAACATCCCAAATTCAACGCTTGAGCCATATTTTGGAGCCAAGTTCTAGCTCTCTGCACGTATTCGCAGTTTGAAATTACGAGTTTTTATACCGAAAATATGCCAATTACTGCGAGCGGCGATGGATCACATTTTGCCCAAACCTTCCCTGTAGTTTTCAAAATATCCCAAACATCATAAATTCAACCCTTGAGAATTATTTTGGAGCTAAATTCTGGCTCTCTGCATGTATTCGCAGTTTGAAAATATGACTTTTTATCCCAAACATCCCAAATTTGACGCTTGAAAATAAGCCAATTACTGAAAGCAGCGATGGGTCACATTTAGCCCAACCCCCCCGGCAGTTTTCAAAATATCCCAAACATCCCAAATTCGACCCATGAGCAATATTTTGGAGCCAAATTCTGGCACTCTGCACCTATTCGCTGTTTGAAATTACGACATTTTATAACGAAAACATGACAATTACTGAAAGCGACAATGGATCATATTTTGCCCAAACCCTCCCTGCAGTTTTAAATATATATCCCAAACATCCCAAATTCGACGCTTGAGTCATAATTTGGAGCAAAATTTGGGCTCTCTGCAAGTATTAGCAGTTTGAAATTATGACATTTTATACCGAAAATATGCCAATCACTGACTGCAGCGATGGATCACATTTTGCCCAAACAATCCCTGCTGTTTTCAAAATATCCCAAACATCCCAAGTTTGACCCTTGAGCCATATTTTGGAGCCAAATTTTGGCTTTCTGCATGTATTCGTTGTTTGAAATTACGACTTTTTATACCGAAAATATGCCAATTACTGAAAGCAGCGATGGACCACATTTTGACGAAACCCTCTCTGCAGTTATCAAATTATCCCAAACATCCCAAATTCGACAATTGAGTCATGTTTTGGAGCCAAATTCTGGCTCTCTGCACGTATTCGCAGTTTGAATTTACGACTTTTTATACCGAAAATATGCCAATTACTGAGAGCGGCGATGGACCAAATTTTGCCCCCAACCTTCCCTGCAATTTTCAAAATATCCCAAACATCCTAAAATTGACCCTTGAGAATTATTTTAAAGCCAAATTCTGGTTCTCTGCACGTATTCGCAGTTTGAAATTACGACTTTTTATCCCAAACATCCCAAATTTGACGCTTGAAAATATGCCAATTACTGAAAGAACCGATGGGTCACATTTTGCCCAAACCCCCCTGCAGTTTGCAAAATATCCCAAACATCCCAAATTCGACCCTTGAGCCATATTTTGGAGCCAAATTCTGGCTTTCTGCGCGTATTCGCTGTCTGAAATTACGATTTATTTATACCGAAAACATGACAATTACTGAAATCAGCGATGGATCACATTTTGCCCAAACCTTCCCTGCAGGTTTCAAAATATCCCAAACATCCCAAATTCGACGCTTGAGCCATATTTTGGAGCCAAATTTGTGCTCTCTGCACGTATTCGCAGTTTGAAATCACGACTTTTTATACCGAAAATATGCCAATTACTGAAAGCGGCGATGAATCATATTTTGCCGAAACCCTCTCTGCAGTTTTCAAATTATCCCAAACATCCAAAACTCGATCCTTGAGCTATATTTTGGAGCCAAATTCTGGCTCTTTGCACATATTCGCAGTTTGAAATTACGACATTTTATACCGAAAATTTGTCAATTACTAATATAGGTAACATTTTGCCCCCTCCACCCTGCAGTTTTCAAAATATCCCAAATATCCCGAATTCGACGCTTGAGCCATATTTTAAAGCCAAATTCGGGCTCTCTGCACGTATTCGCAGTTTGAAATTACGTCTTTTTATACCGAAAATATGCCATTTACTGAGAGCGGCGATGGATCACATTTTGCCCAAACCCTCCCTGCAGTTTTCAAAATATTGCAAACATCCCAAACTCGACGCTTGAGCCAAATTTTGGAGCCAAATACTGGCTCTCTGCATGTATTCCCAGTTTGAAATTACGACTTTTATACCGAAAATATGCGAATTACTGAAAGCGGCGATGGATCACATTTTGCAAAAACCCTCTCTACAGTTTCCATAATATCCCTAATGATATTGATAAAACGTGAAAAAACTTTTTTCACGTTTTTCATGTAGTTTGATATTACGTAAATATATTCATTTTACCAATATTTCGATAATATTTCATGTTTTCTCACGATATGTGATTTGGCCTTCAAATCTCAGAATTTCGCAAATTTTGCATTTTTAAGCAAGTTTTCTTGCATTTTGTTTTGTACTAAAAATCATCGAATTTAGCAATATTTTGACCTTTATAATCCCCTTTTCCTTTATGGGATTTAAACAAAATATCATCGAATTAGGCAATATTTTGCCGTTTTTCAACGTTTTTGCGATTTTTCAGTTTATTGCTATTATTTCATTAAATATACGATAAAAATGATGCAAACACATAATTGATCAGAAAATAACCTTAAATACTTCATTTTCAATCCTCTATTTGTTTCTCGTTAAAATATTGAGTAAGTTATTGAAAAGGGGAGAAGTTCTGTTTTTATTACATATATCGACGTTTCAGCCGGATTAGAACGGTTTTACGTGTACATCTTCCATCGGTAATATAAACGGAAAATCAGGAACATTTTAGTTAATTTTAATGAAAACACATTAATTTTTATCATTTGTATTGGAAGCAACATCTTTATTCGTCTTTTGTAGGGTCTATAAAATACGAAACGTCGCTCTATGATTCGAAGTTAAAATCCTCAAATTTGGTATAATAATGACTTTTTTCACGTTTTTCATGTAGTTTGATATTACGGAAATATATTCATTTTTACCAATATTTCGATACTATTTCATGCAGTATCACGATATGTGATTTGGCCTTCAAATCTCAGATTTTCGAATAATATTGCATTTTAAGCAAGTTTTCTTGCATTTTGTTTCGTACTAAAAATCATCGAATTCAGCAATATTTTAACGTTAATCATCCCCTTTTCCTTTATGTGATATAAACAAAATATCATCGAATTAGGCAATATTTTGCTGTTTTTCCACGTTTTTGTGAATTTTCAGTTTATTGCTATTAATTCATTAAATATACGATAAAAATAATGCAAACACATAATTGATTAGAAATTAACCTTAAACACTTCATTTTCAATCAACTATTTGTTTCTCGTTAAAATACTGAGTAAGATATTGAAAAGGGGAGAAGTTCTGTTTTTATTGCATATATCGACGTTTCAGCCGGATTAGAGCGGTTTTACGTGTACATCTTCCATCGGTAATATAAACGGAAAATCAGGAACATTTTAGTTAATTCTAATGAAAACACATTTATTTTTATCATTTGTATTTGAAACAACATTGTCATATGTCTTTTCTAGGATCTAAATAATACGAAACCTCGCTCTATGATTTGAAGTTAAAATCCTCAAATATGGTAGTATAGTGACTTTTTTCACGTTATTCATGTAGTGTGATTTTACGTATATATATTCGTTTTTACCAATATTTCGATACTACTTCATGTTTTCACACGATATGTGATCAGACCGTTCAAATCACAGAATTTCGCAAATTTTGCATTTTTAAGCAAGTTTTCTTGCATTTTGTTTTGTACTAAAAATCATCGAATTTAGCAATATTTTGACCTTTATCATCTCCTTTTCCTTTACGTGATTTAAACAAAATATCATTGAATTAAGCAATATTTTGCCGTTTTTCCACGTTTTTGTGAATTTTCAGTTTATTGCTATTATTTCATTATATATACAATAAAAATGATGCAAACACATAATTAAAATTCGAAGGATTTTATCGAAGATAAAAATTCGAAGGATTTTAACTTCGAATCATAGAGCGACGTTTCGTATTTTTTAGACCCTAGAAAAGACGTATAAAGATGTTGCTTCAAATACAAATGATAAAAATTAATGTGTTTTCATTAAAATTAACTAAAATGTCCTGATTTTCGGTTTATATTACCGATGGAAGATGTACACGTAAAACCGTTCTAATCCGGCTGAAACGTCGATATATGCAATAAAAAGAGAACTTCTCCCCTTTTCAATATCTTACTCAGTATTTTAACGAGAAACAAATAGATGAATGAAAATGAAGTACTTAAGGTTATTTTCGAATTCAGTTAAAATATTGCTGAATTCGATGATTTTTAGTACGAAACAAAATGCAAGAAAACTTGCTTAAAATGCAATATTATGCGAAAATCTGAGATTTGAAGGCCAAATCACATATCGTGATACTACATGAAATAGTATCGAAATAATGGTAAAAATTAATATATTTCCGTAATATCAAACTACATGAAAAACGTGAAAAATGTCATTATTATACCAAATTCGGGCTCAATTATGAGCCCGAATTTGGCTCGAAAATATGGCTCAAATGTCGAATTTGGGATGTTTGGGATATTTTGAAAACTGCAGGGAGGGTTTGGGCAAAATTATATCCATCGCCGCTTTCAGTAATGTCATGTTTTCGTTATAAAAAGTCGTAATTTCAAACAGCGAATAAGCGCAGAAAGCCAGAATTTGGCTCCAAAATATGGCTCAAGCGTCGAATTTGGGATGTTTGGGATATTTTGAAAACTGCAGGGGGGGGGGGGGTTTGGCCGAATTGTGACCCATCGCTGCTTTCAGTAAATGACATATTTTCGGTATAAAAAGTCGTTTTTCAAACTGCGAATACGTGCAGAAAGCCAGAATTCGGCTAGAAAATATGGCTCAAGAGTCGAATTTGGGATGTTTGGGATATTTTTAAAACTGCAGGGAGGGTTTGGGAATAATGTGATCCATCGCCGCTTTCCGTAATTGGCATATTTTCAGTATAAAAGTCATAATTTCAAACTGCGAATACGTGCAGAGCCAGGATTTGGCTCCAAAATCCAATGGTCGAATTTAGGATGTTTGGGATATTTGAAAACTGCAAGGGGGTTTGGGCAAAATGTGACGCATCGCTGCTTTCAGTAATTGGCATATTTTCAGTATAAAAAGTCGTAATTTCAAACTGCGAATATGTACAGAGAGAGAGAATTTGACTCCAAAAAAAGGCTCCAGGGACGAATTTGGGATGTTTGTGATATTTTGAAACTTGCCGGTGGGGGGGGGGGGTTGGACAAAATGTGACCCATCACCGCTCTCAGTAATTGGCATATTTTCGGTATAAAAAGTCGAAATTTCAAACAGTGAATACGTGCAGAGAGCCCGAATTTGGCTTCAAAATATGGCTCAAGCGTAGTATTTGGGATGTTTGGGATATTTTGCAAACTGCCGGGGGGTTTGGGCAAAATGTGACCCATCGCTGCTTTCAGTAATTGGCTTATTTTCAAGGGTCAAATTTGGGAAGTTTGGGATAAAAAGTCATAATTTCAAACTGCGAATACGTGCAGAGAGCCAAAATTTAGCTCCAAAATAATTCTCAAGGTTCAAATTTAGGATGTTCGGGATATTTTGAAAATTGCAGGGAAGGTTTGGGGCAAAATTTGATCCACCGCCGCTCTCAGTAATTGGCATATTTTCGGTATAAAAAGTCGTAAATTCAAACTGCGAAAACGTGCAGAGAGCTAGAATTTGGCTCCAAAATATGGCTCAAGCGTTGAATTTTGGATGTTTGGGATATTTTGGAAAATACAGGGAGGGTTTGGGCAAAATGTGATCCATCGCCGCTTTCAGTAATTGGCATATTTTCGGTATGAAAAGTCGTAATTTCAAACTGCGAATACATGCAGAAAGCCAAAATTTGGCTCCTAAATAGGGCTCAAGGGTTGAATTGGGGATGTTTGAGATATTTTGAAAACTGAAGGGAGGGCCTGGGTAAAATGTGGTCCATCGCCGCACTCAGTAATTGGCATATTTTCGGTATAAAATGAAATAATTTCAAACTGAGAACACGTGCAGAGACCCCGAATTTGGCTCCAAAATATGGCTCAAGCGTCGAATTTGGGATGTTTGGGATATTTTGAAAACTGCAGGAAGGGTTTGGGCAAAATGTGATCCATCGCCGCTTTCAGTATTTGTCATGTTTTCGTTATAAAATATCGTAATTTCAAACAGCGAATACGTGCAGAGAGCCCGAATTTGGCTCCAAAATATAGCTCATGGGTCGAATTTGGGATGTTTGGAATATTTTGCAAACTGCCGGGGGGTTTGGGCAAAATGTGACCCATCGCTGCTTTCAGTAATTGGCTTATTTTCAAGCGTCAAATTTGGGATGTTTGGGATAAAAAGTCATAATTTCAAACTGCGAATACATGCAGAGAGCCAGAAATTAGCTCCAAAATAATTCTCAAGGGTCTAATTTGGGATGTTTGGGATATTTTGAAAACTACATGAATGGTTTTCGCAAAATGTGATCCATCGCCGCTCACAGTAATTGGCATATTTTCGGTACAAAAACTCGTAATTTCAAACTGCGAATACGTGCAGAGAGCCAGAATTTGGCTCCAAAATATAGGTCATGGGTCGAATTTGGGATGTTTGGAATATTATGAAAATAGCAGGGGAGTTTGGGCAAAGTGTGACCCATCGTCGCAATCAGTAATTGGCATATTTTCGGTAGAAAATGAAATAATTTCAAACTGCGAATACGTGCAGAGAGCCCGAATTTGGCTCCAAAATATGGCTCAAGCGTGGAATTTGGAATGTTTGGGATATTTTGAAAACTGCAGGGAGGGTTTGGGCAAAATGTGATCCAACGCCGTTTTCAGTAATTGTCATGTTTTCGGTATAAAAATTCGTAATTTCAAACTGCGAATACTCGCAGAAAGCCTGATTTTGGCTCCAAAATATGGCTCAAAGGTCGAATTTGGGATGTTTGGGATATTTTGATAACTGCAGACAGGGTTTCGTCAAAATGTGATCCATCGCTGCTTTCAGTAATTGGCATATTTTCGGTATAAAAAGTCGTAATTTCAAACAACGAATACATGCAGAGAGCCAAAACTTGGCTCCAAAATATGGCTCAAGGGTCAAACTTGGGATGTTTGGGATATTTTGAAAACAGCGGGATGGCTTGGGCAAAATGTGATCCATCGGTGCACTCAGTAATTGGCATATTTTCGGTATAAAATGTCATAATTTCAAACTGCTAATACGTGCAGAGAGCCCGAATTTTGCTCCAAATTATGACTCAAGCGTCGAATTTGGGATCTTAGGGATATATTTAAAACTGCAGGGAGGGTTTGGGCAAAATGTGATTCATTGCCGCTTTCAGTAATTGTCATGTTTTCGTTATAAAATGCCGTAATTTCAAACAGCGAATACGTGCAGAGTGCCAGAATTTGGCTCCAAAATATAGCTCATGGGTCGAATTTGGGATGTTTGGGATATTTTGCAAACAGCCGGGGGGTTTGGGCAAAATGTGACCCATCGCTGCTTTCAGTAATTGGCTTATTTTCAAGCGTCAAATTTGAGATGTTTGGGATAAAAAGTCATAATTTCAAACTGCGAATACATGCAGAGAGCCAGAAATTAGCTCCAAAATAATTCTCAAGGGTTGAATTTGGGATGTTTGGGATATTTTGAAAACTACATGAATGGTTTTCGCAAAATGTGATCCATCGCCGCTCTCAGTAATTGGCATATTTTCGGTACAAAAACTCGTAATTTCAAACTGCGAATACGTGCAGAGAGCCAGAATTTGGCTCCAAAATATAGGTCATGGGTCGAATTTGGGATGTTTGGAATATTATGAAAATAGCAGGGGAGTTTGGGCAAAGTGTGACCCATCGTCGCAATCAGTAATTGGCATATTTTCGGTAGAAAATGAAATAATTTCAAACTGCGAATACGTGCAGAGAGCCCGAATTTGGCTCCAAAATATGGCTCAAGCGTGGAATTTGGAATGTTTGGGATATTTTGAAAACTGCAGGGAGGGTTTGGGCAAAATGTGATCCAACGCCGTTTTCAGTAATTGTCATGTTTTCGGTATAAAAATTCGTAATTTCAAACTGCGAATACTCGCAGAAAGCCTGATTTTGGCTCCAAAATATGGCTCAAAGGTCGAATTTGGGATGTTTGGGATATTTTGATAACTGCAGACAGGGTTTCGTCAAAATGTGATCCATCGCTGCTTTCAGTAATTGGCATATTTTCGGTATAAAAAGTCGTAATTTCAAACAACGAATACATGCAGAGAGCCAAAACTTGGCTCCAAAATATGGCTCAAGGGTCAAACTTGGGATGTTTGGGATATTTTGAAAACAGCGGGATGGCTTGGGCAAAATGTGATCCATCGGTGCACTCAGTAATTGGCATATTTTCGGTATAAAATGTCATAATTTCAAACTGCTAATACGTGCAGAGAGCCCGAATTTTGCTCCAAATTATGACTCAAGCGTCGAATTTGGGATCTTTGGGATATATTTAAAACTGCAGGGAGGGTTTGGGCAAAATGTGATTCATTGCCGCTTTCAGTAATTGTCATGTTTTCGTTATAAAATGCCGTAATTTCAAACAGCGAATACGTGCAGAGTGCCAGAATTTGGCTCCAAAATATAGCTCATGGGTCGAATTTAGGATGTTTGGGATATTTTGCAAACAGCCGGGGGGTTTGGGCAAAATGTGACCCATCGCTGCTTTCAGTAATTGGCTTATTTTCAAGCGTCAAATTTGAGATGTTTGGGATAAAAAGTCATAATTTCAAACTGCGAATACATGCAGAGAGCCAGAATTTAGCTCCAAAATAATTCTCAAGGGTCAAATTTGGGATGTTTGGGATATTTTGAAAACTACAGGGAAGGTTTGGGCAAAATGTGATCCATCGACGCTCTCAGAAATTGGCATATTTTCGGTATAAAAACTCGTAATTTCAAACTGCGAATACGTGCAGAGAGCTAGAATCTGGCTCCAAAATATGGCTCAAGCGTTGAATTTGGGATGTTTGGAATATTTTGGAAACAGCAGGGAGGGTTTGCGAAAAAAGTGATCCATCGCAGGTTTCAGTAATTGGCATATTTTCGGTATAAAAGTCGTAATTTCAAACTGGGAATACATGCAGAGAGCCCGAATTTGGCTCCAAAATATGGCTCAAGCGTCGCATTTGGGATGTTTGCTATATTTTGAAAACTACAGGGAGGGTTTGGGCAAAATATGATCCATCGCTGCTCTCAGTAAATGGCATATTTCCGGTATAAAAAGACGTAATTTCAAACTGCGAATACGTGCAGAGAGCCCAAATTTGGTTTCAAAATATGGCTCAAGCGTCGATTTTTGGGATGTTTGGGATATTTTGAAAACTGCAGGGGGGGGGGGCAAAATGTGACCTATCGCTGCTCTCAGTAATTGACATATTTTCGGTATAAAAAGTTGTAATTTCAAACTGCGTATACGTACAGAGAGCTAGAATTTGGCTCCAAAATATGGCCCAAACGTTGAATTTGGGATATTTGGGATAATTTGAAAACTGCAGAGAGGGTTTCGTCAAAATGTGATCCATCGCTGCTTTCAGTAATTGGCATATTTTCGGTATAAAAAGTCGTAATTTCAAACAATGAATACATGCAGAAAGCCAAAATTTGCTCCAAAATATGGCTCAAGGATCGAATTTGTGATGTTTAGGATATTTTGGAAACTGCAGGGAGGGTTTGGGCAAAATGAGATCCATCGCCGCTTTCAGTAATTGGCATATTTTCGGTATAAAAGTCGTAATTTCAAACTGCGAATACGTGCAGAGAGCCCGAATTTGGCTCGAAAATATGGCTCAAACGTCGAATTTAGGATGTTTGGGATATTTTAAAAACTGCAGGGAGGGTTTTTGCAAAATGATATCCATCGCCGCTTTCAGTAATTGTCATGTTTTCGGTAAAAAAAAGTCGTAATTTCAAACAACGAATAAGCGCAGAAAGCCAGAATTTGGGTCCAAAATATGGCTCAAGCGTCGAATTTGGGATGTTGGGGATATTTTAAAAAACTGCAGGGGGGGGGGGGGGGGTTTGGCCGAATTGTTACCCATCGCTGCTTTCAGTAATTGACATATTTTCGGTATAAAAAGTCGTTTTTCAAACTGCGAATACGTGCAGAAAGCCAGAATTCGGCTAGAAAATATGACTCAAGGGTCGAATTTGGGATGTTTGGGATATTTTTAAAACTGCAGGGAGGGTTTGGGAATAATGTGATCCATCGCCGCTTTCTGTAATTGGCATATTTTCAGTATAAAAGTCATAATTTCAAACTGCGAATACGTGCAGAGAGCCAGAATTTGGCTTCAAAATCCAAAATCCAAGGGTCGAATTTAGGATGTTTAGGATATTTGAAAACTGCAAGGGGGTTTGGGCCAAATGTGGCGCATCGCTGCTTTCAGTAATTGGCATATTTTCAGTATAAAAAGTCGTAATTTCAAACTGCGAATACGTGCAGAGAGCCAGAATTTGACTCCAAAATAAGGCTCCAGGGACGAATTTGGGATGTTTGGGATATTTTGAAACTTGCAGAGGGGGGGGGGGGGGGTTGGACAAAATGTGACCCATCGCCGCTCTCAGTAATTGGCATATTTTCGGTATAAAAAGTCGAAATTTCAAACAGTGAATACGTGCAGAGAGCCCGAATTTGGCTTCAAAATATGGCTCAAGCGTAGTATTTGGGATGTTTGGGATATTTTGCAAACTGCCGGTGGGTTTGGGCAAAATGTGACCCATCGCTGCTTTCAGTAATTGGCTTATTTTCAAGCGTCAAATTTGGGATGTTTGGGATAAAAAGTCATAATTTAATGATCGGTCCATTTACCCGACCCGACGATTTACCCGACGGTTTACTCGACGATTTACCCGACAGTTTACAATGACGGTTTACCCGAAGGTTTACTCGATGGTTTACCCGAAGGTTTACTCGACGGTTTACAATGACGATTTACCCGACGGTTTACAATGACGGTTCACAATGACGGTTTACCCGACGGTTTACAATGACGGTTTAACCGACGGTTTACCCGACGGTTTACAAAGACGGTTTACCTGCCGCTTTACCCTGACAGTTTACCCGACGTGTTTAGTTTACAGTTTTCACGTCAGTTATCATGAGAACAGATTTTAGACTATTTTATTTTATTTATTCGACGACTTACACGACGGGTAAACCCCGTCGGGTTTACCTGTCGGGTTTACTTGTTTTTACACGGGTAAAAAACGGGTAAAAATTATCCGACGATTTACGCGACGATTTATCCGACGATTTATCCGACGATTTATCCGACGATTTACGCGACGATTTATCCGACGATTTACGCGACGATTTACGCGACGATTTACGCGACGATTTACGCGAAGATTTACCCGACGATTTACGCGACGATTTACCCGACGATTTACCCGACGATTTACACGACGATTTACCCGACGATTTGCGCGACGATTATGTTCGGTGACGATTCATTCGGCGATTTATTTATTCATTTTTATTTATTTATTTATTTTTATTTTTATTTTTATTTTATTTTTATTTTTTATTTTTTATTTATATTTATTCATGCTTTATTCGTTATTATTCATTCGGCGATACATTCGGCGCGTTATTTAATCAATTTTATTTATTCATTTTTATTTATTTATTTTTATTTATTTATGACCCGTCCTGACCCGTCCCGACCTGACCCGACACGACCTGACCCGACACGACCTGACCCGACACGACCTGACCCGACACGACCTGACCCGACACGACCTGACCCGACACGACCTGACCCGACACGATCTGACCCGACACGACCTGACCCGACACGACCCGACACGACCCGACCCGACACGACCCGACCCGACACGACCCAACCCGACACGACCTGACCCGACACGACACGACACGACCTGACACTACACGACCTGACACGACACGACCTGACACGACACGACCTGACACGACACGACCTGACACGACACGACCTTGCACGACACGACCTGACACGACACGATCTGACACGACACGACCTGACACGACCTCGCCTTACCTAATCTAACTCGGGTCCAGGTGTGGGTCCGTGGGCCCCCGGACTTCCACCCTTCCCCACATCCCAGGGTCAGGTCAGGTCAGGTCAAGTTTTAGCTACCCAGAGACCTCACAGTCGAGATGGACGGACGCAGCTACAGGACGGGACACACACAAATCTGTGCCCTGTAGTTACACCGTTTTGACAGACTCGAACACACGTCAGTTCTCATGAGAACAGATTCCCTTCCGACTAGGCCATTCTGGGGTCGCCAAGTTTTCCAAAGCTGGTTCTTATATTTATATTGAGTAATTTGGTAACATGTCGTCGGCGGTTTAATGCTCTAATATTCCAGCTGAACAAAATATATATTTGGCTGCAACAGTTAACTTTGATACGTTTGAGTAAATAATATCTGTAATTATTGTATTTGGGCGTTAATAAACAGGGTAAAGCTCCGACGTAAATTTGCCTGGCGTGGATGGGTTTTTGTTTGGGCTATTTGAGGAGGAGGAGGATGACGTCTTGACTGGAAGCTGAAGGGGAAGTGTGAAGCCCAGAAGGAGACCAACACGTTGATAACTTAGACATTATTGAGGGCATTTTTCGACATTTAAATTAGTATACACGGAAGTAAAATTTAAAGAGAGAAACTCGAGTGTTTTTTTGATTCATGAAGGTTAATAATTTACTAACTTTTATGGTACTGAAAGGGACTATTTTACCTTTGTGAGAGAAGTTGTAGGAATTGTGGTAAGTTATTAGTTAGAAAAAAAAGGCAATCAACATTGTAAGAGTTTTTTCTCCTTATCTGCAGAGTAGGAGTGAGGACAGCTAATTTATACAAACAGACTGTTACCGTTCTCTCGCTGTTTCTCTTTCTGATCTTCCTCTGATCTTCCTCTCTTCTGTTCTCTTTCTGACTTTGTTTGTTATGCCTGTTTCTTTCTCTGTATTTCTGCCTCTCTCGCTCTCCCATGATACCAGTTCACAACATGCTGACTGACTCCTGGCTACCAATTTACTGCTAGGTGAACAGATGCATTTAATGAGAGGAAATGTGCCCAAACATTTTATGTCGTGAACGGCTTAGTAGGTCCAATTACTACCCTACCCCACGATACAACCCCACAACATCCCTCTCCTAAGCCGCTACATCATTCTCTTGAGCCTCTGCATCACTCTCTTGAGCCTCTGCATCACTCTCTTAGGCCTGTGCATCACTCTCTTAAGACTCTGCATCTCTCTCTTTAGCCTCTGCATCACTCTCTTGAGCCTCTGCATCATTCTCCTAAGCCTCTGCATCACTCTCTTGAGCCTCTGCATCACTCTCTTAAGCCTCTACATCACTCTCTTGAGCCTCTGTATCCATTTCTTAAACCTCTGCATCACTCTCTTAAACCTCTGCATCACTCTCTTTAGCCTCTGCATCACTCTCTTCAGGCTCCGCAACCCTCTCTTGAGCCTCTGCATCATCCTCCTAAGCCTCAGCATCACTCACTTTAGCCTCTGCATCATACTCTTGAGCCTCTGCATCCCTCTCTTGAGCCTCTGCATCATTCCCCTAAGCCTCTTCATCACTCTCTTGAGCCTCTGCATCACTTTTTGGAGCCTCTGCATCCCTCTCTTAATTTCGAAATTTCGAAATTGAAATTGAAATTTATTGAAATTTGATTACTTAATTGAAATTCCGACTTTTTATACCGAAAATATGCCAATTACTGAGAGCGGCGATGGGTCACATTTTGTCCACCCCCCCCCCCCCCCCCCCGACCTGCACGTTTCAAAATATCCTAAACATCCCAAATTCGTCCCTGGAGCCTTATTTTGGAGTCAAATTCTGGCTCTCTGCACGTATTCGCAGTTTGAAATTACGACTTTTTATACTGAAAATATGCCAATTACAGAAAGCAGCGATGCGTCACATTTTGCCCAAACCCTCCCTGCAGTTTCCAAAATATCCTAAACATCACAAATTCGACCCTTGAGCCATATTTTGGAGCCAAATTTTGGCTTTCTGCATGTATTCGTTGTTTGAAATTACGACTTTTTATACCGAAAATATGCCAATTACTGAAAGCAGCGATTTATCACATTTTGACGAAACCCTCTCTGCAGTTTTCAAATTATCCTAAATATCCCAAATTCAACGTTTGGGCCATATTTTGGAACCAAATTCTAGCTCTCTGCACGTATACGCAGTTTGAAATTACTAATTTTTATACCGAAAATATGTCAATTACTGAGAGCAGCGATAGGTCACATTTTGCCCAACCCCCCCCCCCCCCCTGCACTTTTCAAAATATCCCAAACATCCCAAATTCGACGCTTGAGCCATATTTTGGAGCCAAATTCTGACTTTCTGAGCTTATTCGCTGTTTGAAATTACGGTTTTTTATACCGAAAACATGACAATTACTGAAAGCGGCGATGGATATCATTTTGCCCAAACCCTCCCTGCAGTTTTTAAAATATCCCAAACATACCAAATTCGACGTTTGAGCCGTATTTTTGAGCCAAATTCGGGCTCTCTGCACGTATTCGCAGTTTGAAATTACGTCTTTTTATACCGGAAATATGCCATTTACTGAGAGCAACGATGGATCATATTTTGCCCAAACCCTCCCTGTAGTTTTCAAAATATAGCAAACATCCCAAATTCAACGCTTGAGCCATATTTTGGAGCCAAGTTCTAGCTCTCTGCACGTATTCGCAGTTTGAAATTACGATTTTTATACCGAAAATATGCCAATTACTGATATTACGGAAATATATTCATTTTTACCAATATTTCGGTACTATTTCATGTAGTATCACGATATGTGATTTGGCCTTCAAATCTCAGATTTTCGTATAATATTGCATTTTAAGCAAGTTTTCTTGCATTTTGTTTCGTACTAAAAATCATCGAATTCAGCAATATTTTGACGTTTATCATCCCCTATTCCTTTATGTGATATAAACAAAATATCATCGAATTAGGCAATATTTTGCAGTTTTTTTACGTTTTTTTGAATTTTCAGTTTATTGCTATTAATTCATTAAATATACGATAAAAATAATGCAAACACAAATATTTCGATACTATTTCATGTAGTATCACTATATGTGATTTGGCCTTCAAATCTCAGATTTTCGCATAATATATCATTTTAAGCAAGTTTTCTTGCATTTTGTTTCGTACTAAAAATCACCGAAATCAGCAATATTTTGACGTTGATCATCCCCTTTTCCTTAATGTGATATAAACAAAATATCATCGAATTAGGCAATATTTTGCTGTTTTTCCACGTTTTTGCGAATTTTCAGTTTATTGCTATTAATTCATTAAATATACGATAAAAATAATGCAAACACATAATTGATTAGAAATTAACCTTAAACACTTCATTTTCAATCAACTATTTGTTTCTCGTTAAAATACTGAGTAAGATATTGAAAAGGGGAGAAGTTCTGTTTTTATTTCATATATCGACGTTTCAGCCAGATTAGAGCGGTTTTACGTGCACATCTTCCATCGGTAATATAAATGGAAAATCAGGAACATTTTAGTTAATTTTAATGAAAACACATTGATTTTTATCATTTGTATTGGAAGCAACATCTTTATACGTCTTTTCTAGGGTCTAAAAAATACGAAACGTCGCTCTATGATTCGAAGTTAAAATCCTCAAATTTGGTATAATAATGACTTTTTTCACGTTTTCATGTAGTTTGATATTACGTAAATATATTCATTTTTACCAATATTTCGAAACTATTTCATGTAGTATCACGATATGTGATTTGGCCTTCAAATCTCAGATTTTCGCATAATATATCATTTTAAGCAAGTTTTCTTGCATTTTGTTTCGTACTAAAAATCATCGAAATCAGCAATATTTTGACGTTTTTCATCCCCTTTTCCTCTATGTGATATAAACAAAATATCATCGAATTAGGCAATATTTTGCTGTTTTTCCACGTTTTTGTGAATTTTCAGTTTATTGCTATTAATTCATTAAATATACGATAAAAATAATGCAAACACATAATTGATCAGAAAATAACCTTAAATACTTCATTTTCAATCATCTATTTGTTTCTCGTTAAAATGCTGAGTAAGATATTGAAAAGGGGAGAAGTTCTGTTTTTATTGCATATATCGACGTTTCAGCCGGATTAGAGGAGCTTTACGTGTACATCTTCCATCGGTAATATAAACCGAAAATCAGGAACATTTTAGTTAATTTTAATGAAAACACATTAATTTTTATCATTTGTATTGGAAGCAACATCTTTATACGTCTTTTCTAGGATCTAAAAAATCCGAAACGTCGTTCTATGATTCGAAGTTAAAATCCTCAAATTTGGTATAATAATGACTTTTTTCACGTTTTTCAAGTAGTTTCATATTACGGAAATATATTGATTTTTACCAATATTTCGATACTATTTCATGTAGTATCACGATATGTGCTTTGGCCTTCATATCTCCGATTTTCGCATAATATTGCATTTTAGGCAAGTTTTCTTGCATTTTGTTTCGTACTAAAAATCGTCGAATTCAGCAATATTTTGACGTTTATCATACCCTTTTCCTTTATGTGATATAAACAAAATATCATCGAATTAAGCAATATTTTGCTGTTTTTCCACGTTTTTGTGAATTTTCCGTTTATTGCTATTAATTCATTAAATATACGATATAAATGATGCAAACACATAATTGATTAGAAATTAACCTTAAACACTTCATTTTCAATCAAATATTTGTTTCTCGTTAAAATACTGAGTAAGATATTGAAAAGGGGAGAAGTTCTGTTTTTATTGCATATATCGACGTTTCAGCCGGATTAGAGCGGTTTTACGTGTACATCTTCCATCGGTAATATAAACGGAAAATCAGGAACATTTTAGTTAATTCTAATGAAAACACATTTATTTTTATCATTTGTATTTGAAACAACATTGTCATATGTCTTTTCTAGGATCTAAATAATACGAAACCTCGCTCTATGATTTGAAGTTAAAATCCTCAAATATGGTAGTATAGTGACTTTTTTCAAGTTATTCATGTAGTGTGATTTTACGTATATATATTCGTTTTTACCAATATTTCGATACTACTTCATGTTTTCACACGATATGTGATCAGACCTTCAAATCACAGAATTTCGCAAATTTTGCATTTTTAAGCAAGTTTTCTTGCATTTTGTTTTGTACTAAAAATCATCGAATTTAGCAATATTTTGACCTTTATCATCTCCTTTTCCTTTACGTGATTTAAACAAAATATCATTGAATTAAGCAATATTTTGCCGTTTTTCCACGTTTTTGTGAATTTTCAGTTTATTGCTATTATTTCATTATATATACAATAAAAATGATGCAAACACATAATTAAAATTCGAAGGATTTTATCGAAGATAAAAATTCGAAGGATTTTAACTTCGAATCATAGAGCGACGTTTCGTATTTTTTAGACCCTAGAAAAGACGTATAAAGATGTTGCTTCAAATACAAATGATAAAAATTAATGTGTTTTCATTAAAATTAACTAAAATGTCCTGATTTTCGGTTTATATTACCGATGGAAGATGTACACGTAAAACCGTTCTAATCCGGCTGAAACGTCGATATATGCAATAAAAAGAGAACTTCTCCCCTTTTCAATATCTTACTCAGTATTTTAACGAGAAACAAATAGATGAATGAAAATGAAGTACTTAAGGTTATTTTCGAATTCAGTTAAAATATTGCTGAATTCGATGATTTTTAGTACGAAACAAAATGCAAGAAAACTTGCTTAAAATGCAATATTATGCGAAAATCTGAGATTTGAAGGCCAAATCACATATCGTGATACTACATGAAATAGTATCGAAATAATGGTAAAAATTAATATATTTCCGTAATATCAAACTACATGAAAAACGTGAAAAATGTCATTATTATACCAAATTCGGGCTCAATTATGAGCCCGAATTTGGCTCGAAAATATGGCTCAAACGTCGAATTTGGGATGTTTGGGATATTTTGAAAACTGCAGGGAGGGTTTGGGCAAAATTATATCCATCGCCGCTTTCAGTAATGTCATGTTTTCGTTATAAAAAGTCGTAATTTCAAACAGCGAATAAGCGCAGAAAGCCAGAATTTGGCTCCAAAATATGGCTCAAGCGTCGAATTTGGGATGTTTGGGATATTTTGAAAACTGCAGGGGGGGGGGGTTTGGCCGAATTGTGACCCATCGCTGCTTTCAGTAAATGACATATTTTCGGTATAAAAAGTCGTTTTTCAAACTGCGAATACGTGCAGAAAGCCAGAATTCGGCTAGAAAATATGGCTCAAGGGTCGAATTTGGGATGTTTGGGATATTTTTAAAACTGCAGGGAGGGTTTGGGAATAATGTGATCCATCGCCGCTTTCCGTAATTGGCATATTTTCAGTATAAAAGTCATAATTTCAAACTGCGAATACGTGCAGAGCCAGGATTTGGCTCCAAAATCCAATGGTCGAATTTAGGATGTTTGGGATATTTGAAAACTGCAAGGGGGTTTGGGCAAAATGTGACGCATCGCTGCTTTCAGTAATTGGCATATTTTCAGTATAAAAAGTCGTAATTTCAAACTGCGAATATGTGCAGAGAGAGAGAATTTGACTCCAAAAAAAGGCTCCAGGGACGAATTTGGGATGTTTGTGATATTTTGAAACTTGCCGGTGGGGGGGGGGGGGGGTTGGACAAAATGTGACCCATCACCGCTCTCAGTAATTGGCATATTTTCGGTATAAAAAGTCGAAATTTCAAACAGTGAATACGTGCAGAGAGCCCGAATTTGGCTTCAAAATATGGCTCAAGCGTAGTATTTGGGATGTTTGGGATATTTTGCAAACTGCCGGGGGGTTTGGGCAAAATGTGACCCATCGCTGCTTTCAGTAATTGGCTTATTTTCAAGGGTCAAATTTGGGAAGTTTGGGATAAAAAGTCATAATTTCAAACTGCGAATACGTGCAGAGAGCCAGAATTTAGCTCCAAAATAATTCTCAAGGTTCAAATTTAGGATGTTTGGGATATTTTGAAAATTGCAGGGAAGGTTTGGGGCAAAATTTGATCCACCGCCGCTCTCAGTAATTGGCATATTTTCGGTATAAAAAGTCGTAAATTCAAACTGCGAAAACGTGCAGAGAGCTAGAATTTGGCTCCAAAATATGGCTCAAGCGTTGAATTTTGGATGTTTGGGATATTTTGGAAAATACACGGAGGGTTTGGGCAAAATGTGATCCATCGCCGCTTTCAGTAATTGGCATATTTTCGGTATGAAAAGTCGTAATTTCAAACTGCGAATACATGCAGAAAGCCAAAATTTGGCTCCTAAATAGGGCTCAAGGGTTGAATTGGGGATGTTTGAGATATTTTGAAAACTGAAGGGAGGGCCTGGGTAAAATGTGGTCCATCGCCGCACTCAGTAATTGGCATATTTTCGGTATAAAATGAAATAATTTCAAACTGAGAACACGTGCAGAGACCCCGAATTTGGCTCCAAAATATGGCTCAAGCGTCGAATTTGGGATGTTTGGGATATTTTGAAAACTGCAGGAAGGGTTTGGGCAAAATGTGATCCATCGCCGCTTTCAGTATTTGTCATGTTTTCGTTATAAAATATCGTAATTTCAAACAGCGAATACGTGCAGAGCCCGAATTTGGCTCCAAAATATAGCTCATGGGTCGAATTTGGGATGTTTGGAATATTTTGCAAACTGCCGGGGGGTTTGGGCAAAATGTGACCCATCGCTGCTTTCAGTAATTGGCTTATTTTCAAGCGTCAAATTTGGGATGTTTGGGATAAAAAGTCATAATTTCAAACTGCGAATACATGCAGAGAGCCAGAAATTAGCTCCAAAATAATTCTCAAGGGTCGAATTTGGGATGTTTGGGATATTTTGAAAACTACATGAATGCTTTACGCAAAATGTGATCCATCGCCGCTCTCAGTAATTGGCATATTTTCGGGACAAAAACTCGTAATTTCAAACTGCGAATACGTGCAGAGAGCCAGAATTTGGCTCCAAAATATAGGTCATGGGTCGAATTTGGGATGTTTGGAATATTATGAAAATAGCAGGGGAGTTTGGGCAAAGTGTGACCCATCGTCGCAATCAGTAATTGGCATATTTTCGGTAGAAAATGAAATAATTTCAAACTGCGAATACGTGCAGAGAGCCCGAATTTGGCTCCAAAATATGGCTCAAGCGTGGAATTTGGAATGTTTGGGATATTTTGAAAACTGCAGGGAGGGTTTGGGCAAAATGTGATCCAACGCCGTTTTCAGTAATTGTCATGTTTTCGGTATAAAAATTCGTAATTTCAAACTGCGAATACTCGCAGAAAGCCTGATTTTGGCTCCAAAATATGGCTCAAAGGTCGAATTTGGGATGTTTGGGATATTTTGATAACTGCAGACAGGGTTTCGTCAAAATGTGATCCATCGCTGCTCTCAGTAATTGGCATATTTTCGGTATAAAAAGTCGTAATTTCAAACAACGAATACATGCAGAGAGCCAAAACTTGGCTCCAAAATATGGCTCAAGGGTCAAACTTGGGATGTTTGGGATATTTTGAAAACAGCGGGATGGCTTGGGCAAAATGTGATCCATCGGTGCACTCAGTAATTGGCATATTTTCGGTATAAAATGTCATAATTTCAAACTGCTAATACGTGCAGAGAGCCCGAATTTTGCTCCAAATTATGACTCAAGCGTCGAATTTGGGATCTTTGGGATATATTTAAAACTGCAGGGAGGGTTTGGGCAAAATGTGATTCATTGCCGCTTTCAGTAATTGTCATGTTTTCGTTATAAAATGCCGTAATTTCAAACAGCGAATACGTGCAGAGTGCCAGAATTTGGCTCCAAAATATAGCTCATGGGTCGAATTTGGGATGTTTGGGATATTTTGCAAACAGCCGGGGGGTTTGGGCAAAATGTGACCCATCGCTGCTTTCAGTAATTGGCTTATTTTCAAGCGTCAAATTTGAGATGTTTGGGATAAAAAGTCATAATTTCAAACTGCGAATACATGCAGAGAGCCAGAATTTAGCTCCAAAATAATTCTCAAGGGTCAAATTTGGGATCTTTGGGATATTTTGAAAACTACAGGGAAGGTTTGGGCAAAATGTGATCCATCGACGCTCTCAGTAATTGGCATATTTTCGGTATAAAAACTCGTAATTTCAAACTGCGAATACGTGCAGAGAGCTAGAATTTGGCTCCAAAATATGGCTCAAGCGTTGAATTTGGGAAGTTTGGAATATTTTGGAAACAGCAGGGAGGGTTTGCGAAAAAAGTGATCCATCGCAGGTTTCAGTAATTGGCATATTTTCGGTATAAAAGTCGTAATTTCAAACTGGGAATACATGCAGAGAGCCCGAATTTGGCTCCAAAA
The DNA here is from genome assembly GCF_040958095.1 of Procambarus clarkii. Classification (NCBI taxonomy): domain Eukaryota; kingdom Metazoa; phylum Arthropoda; class Malacostraca; order Decapoda; family Cambaridae; genus Procambarus; species Procambarus clarkii. The sequence goes on along the minus strand of NC_091196.1, from coordinate 36,987,746 downwards.
TATGGCTCAAGCGTCGCATTTGGGATGTTTGCTATATTTTGAAAACTACAGGGAGGGTTTGGGCAAAATATGATCCATCGCTGCTCTCAGTAAATGGCATATTTCCGGTATAAAAAGACGTAATTTCAAACTGCGAATACGTGCAGAGAGCCCAAATTTGGTTTCAAAATATGGCTCAAGCGTCGATTTTTGGGATGTTTGGGATATTTTTAAAACTGCAGGGAGGGTTTGGGAATAATGTGATCCATCGCCGCTTTCTGTAATTGGCATATTTTCAGTATAAAAGTCATAATTTCAAACTGCGAATACGTGCAGAGAGCCAGAATTTGGCTTCAAAATCCAAAATCCAAGGGTCGAATTTAGGATGTTTGGGATATTTGAAAACTGCAAGGGGGTTTGGGCCGAATGTGGCGCATCGCTGCTTTCAGTAATTGGCATATTTTCAGTATAAAAAGTCGTAATTTCAAACTGCGAATACGTGCAGAGAGCCAGAATTTGACTCCAAAATAAGGCTCCAGGGACGAATTTGGGATGTTTGGGATATTTTGAAACTTGCAGAGGGGGGGGGGTTGGACAAAATGTGACCCATCGCCGCTCTCAGTAATTGGCATATTTTCGGTATAAAAAGTCGAAATTTCAAACAGTGAATACGTGCAGAGAGCCCGAATTTGGCTTCAAAATATGGCTCAAGCGTAGTATTTGGGATGTTTGGGATATTTTGCAAACTGCCGGTGGGTTTGGGTAAAATGTGACCCATCGCTGCTTTCAGTAATTGGCTTATTTTCAAGCGTCAAATTTGGGATGTTTGGGATAAAAAGTCATAATTTAATGATCGGTCCATTTACCCGACCCGACGATTTACCCGACGGTTTACTCGACGATTTACCCGACAGTTTACAATGACGGTTTACCCGAAGGTTTACTCGATGGTTTACCCGAAGGTTTACTCGACGGTTTACAATGACGATTTACCCGACGGTTTACAATGACGGTTTACAATGACGGTTTACCCGACGGTTTACAATGACGGTTTAACCGACGGTTTACCCGACGGTTTACAAAGACGGTTTACCTGCCGCTTTACCCTGACAGTTTACCCGACGTGTTTAGTTTACAGTTTTCACGTCAGTTATCATGAGAACAGATTTTAGACTATTTTATTTTATTTATTCGACGACTTACACGACGGGTAAACCCCGTCGGGTTTACCTGTCGGGTTTACTTGTTTTTACACGGGTAAAAAACGGGTAAAAATTATCCGACGATTTACGCGACGATTTATCCGACGATTTATCCGACGATTTACGCGACGATTTATCCGACGATTTATCCGACGATTTATCCGACGATTTACGCGACGATTTACGCGACGATTTACGCGACGATTTACGCGAAGATTTACCCGACGATTTACGCGACGATTTACCCGACGATTTACCCGACGATTTACACGACGATTTACCCGACGATTTGCGCGACGATTTACCCGACGATTTGCGCGACGATTATGTTCGGTGACGATTCATTCGGCGATTTATTTATTCATTTTTATTTATTTATTTATTTTTATTTTTATTTTTATTTTATTTTTATTTTTTATTTTTTATTTATATTTATTCATGCTTTATTCGTTATTATTCATTCGGCGATACATTCGCCGATACATTCGGCGCGTTATTTAATCAATTTTATTTATTCATTTTTATTTATTTATTTTTATTTATTTATGACCCGACCTGACCCGACACGACCTGACCCGACACGACCTGACCCGACACGACCTGACCCGACACGACCTGACCCGACACGACCTGACCCGACACGACCTGACCCGACACGACCTGACCCGACACGACCTGACCCGACACGACCTGACCCGACACGATCTGACCCGACACGACCTGACCCGACACGACCCGACACGACCCGACCCGACACGACCCGACCCGACACGACCCAACCCGACACGACCTGACCCGACACGACACGACACGACCTGACACTACACGACCTGACACGACACGACCTGACACGACACGACCTGACACGACACGACCTGACACGACACGACCTTGCACGACACGACCTGACACGACACGATCTGACACGACACGACCTGACACGACACGACCTCGCCTTACCTAATCTAACTCGGGTCCAGGTGTGGGTCCGTGGGCCCCCGGACTTCCACCCTTCCCCACATCCCAGGGTCAGGTCAGGTCAAGTTTTAGCTACCCAGAGACCTCACAGTCGAGATGGACGGACGCAGCTACAGGACGGGACACACACAAATCTGTGCCCTGTAGTTACACCGTTTTGACAGACTCGAACACACGTCAGTTCTCATGAGAACAGATTCCCTTCCGACTAGGCCATTCTGTGGTCGCCAAGTTTTCCAAAGCTGGTTCTTATATTTATATTGAGTAATTTGGTAACATGTCGTCGGCGGTTTAATGCTCTAATATTCCAGCTGAACAAAATATATATTTGGCTGCAACAGTTAACTTTGATACGTTTGAGTAAATAATATCTGTAATTATTGTATTTGGGCGTTAATAAACAGGGTAAAGCTCCGACGTAAATTTGCCTGGCGTGGATGGGTTTTTGTTTGGGCTATTTGAGGAGGAGGAGGATGACGTCTTGACTGGAAGCTGAAGGGGAAGTGTGAAGCCCAGAAGGAGACCAACCCGTTGATAACTTAGACATTATTGAGGGCATTTTTCGACATTTAAATTAGTATACACGGAAGTAAAATTTAAAGAGAGAAACTCGAGTGTTTTTTTGATTCATGAAGGTTAATAATTTACTAACTTTTATGGTACTGAAAGGGACTATTTTACCTTTGTGAGAGAAGTTGTAGGAATTGTGGTAAGTTATTAGTTAGAAAAAAAAGGCAATCAACATTGTAAGAGTTTTTTCTCCTTATCTGCAGAGTAGGAGTGAGGACAGCTAATTTATACAAACAGACTGTTACCGTTCTCTCGCTGTTTCTCTTTCTGATCTTCCTCTGATCTTCCTCTCTTCTGTTCTCTTTCTGACTTTGTATGTTATGCCTGTTTCTTTCTCTGTATTTCTGCCTCTCTCGCTCTCCCATGATACCAGTTCACAACATGCTGACTGACTCCTGGCTACCAATTTACTGCTAGGTGAACAGATGCATTTAATGAGAGGAAATGTGCCCAAACATTTTATGTCGTGAACGGCTTAGTAGGTCCAATTACTACCCTACCCCACGATACAACCCCACAACATCCCTCTCTTAAGCCGCTACATCATTCTCTTGAGCCTCTGCATCACTCTCTTGAGCCTCTGCATCACTCTCTTAAGCCTGTGCATCACTCTCTTAAGACTCTGCATCTCTCTCTTTAGCCTCTGCATCACTCTCTTGAGCCTCTGCATCATTCTCCTAAGCCTCTGCATCACTCTCTTGAGCCTCTGCATCACTCTCTTAAGCCTCTACATCACTCTCTTGAGCCTCTGTATCCATTTCTTAAACCTCTGCATCACTCTCTTAAACCTCTGCATCACTCTCTTTAGCCTCTGCATCACTCTCTTCAGGCTCCGCAACCCTCTCTTGAGCCTCTGCATCATCCTCCTAAGCCTCAGCATCACTCACTTTAGCCTCTGCATCATACTCTTGAGCCTCTGCATCCCTCTCTTGAGCCTCTGCATCATTCCCCTAAGCCTCTTCATCACTCTCTTGAGCCTCTGCATCACTTTTTGGAGCCTCTGCATCCCTCTCTTAATTTCGAAATTTCGAAATTGAAATTGAAATTTATTGAAATTTGATTACTTAATTGAAATTCCGACTTTTTATACCGAAAATATGCCAATTACTGAGAGCGGCGATGGGTCACATTTTGTCCACCCCCCCCCCCGACCTGCACGTTTCAAAATATCCTAAACATCTCAAATTCGTCCCTGGAGCCTTATTATGGAGTCAAATTCTGGCTCTCTGCACGTATTCGCAGTTTGAAATTACGACTTTTTATACTGAAAATATGCCAATTACTGAAAGCAGCGATGCGTCACATTTTGCCCAAACCCTCCCTGCGATTTCCAAAATATCCTAAACATCACAAATTCGACCCTTGAGCCATATTTTGGAGCCAAATTTTGGCTTTCTGCATGTATTCGTTGTTTGAAATTACGACTTTTTATACCGAAAATATGCCAATTACTGAAAGCAGCGATTTATCACATTTTGACGAAACCCTCTCTGCAGTTTTCAAATTATCGTAAATATCCCAAATTCAACGTTTGGGCCATATTTTGGAGCCAAATTCTAGCTCTCTGCACGTATACGCAGTTTGAAATTACTAATTTTTATACCGAAAATATGTCAATTACTGAGAGCAGCGATAGGTCACATTTTGCCCCCCCCCCCCCTGCACTTTTCAAAATATCCCAAACATCCCAAATTCGACGCTTGAGCCATATTTTGGAGCCAAATTCTGGCTTTCTGAGCTTATTCGCTGTTTGAAATTACGGTTTTTTATACCGAAAACATGACAATTACTGAAAGCGGCGATGGATATCATTTTGCCCAAACCCTCCCTGCAGTTTTTAAAATATCCCAAACATACCAAATTCGACGTTTGAGCCGTATTTTTGAGCCAAATTCGGGCTCTCTGCACGTATTCGCAGTTTGAAATTACGTTTTTTATACCGGAAATATGCCATTTACTGAGAGCAGCGATGGATCATATTTTGCCCAAACCCTCCCTGTAGTTTTCAAAATATAGCAAACATCCCAAATTCAACGCTTGAGCCATATTTTGGAGCCAAGTTCTAGCTCTCTGCACGTATTCGCAGTTTGAAATTACGATTTTTATACCGAAAATATGCCAATTACTGATATTACGGAAATATATTCATTTTTACCAATATTTCGGTACTATTTCATGTAGTATCACGATATGTGATTTGGCCTTCAAATCTCAGATTTTCGCATAATATTGCATTTTAAGCAAGTTTTCTTGCATTTTGTTTCGTACTAAAAATCACCGAAATCAGCAATATTTTGACGTTGATCATCCCCTTTTCCTTAATGTGATATAAACAAAATATCATCGAATTAGGCAATATTTTGCTGTTTTTCCACGTTTTTGCGAATTTTCAGTTTATTGCTATTAATTCATTAAATATACGATAAAAATAATGCAAACACATAATTGATTAGAAATTAACCTTAAACACTTCATTTTCAATCAACTATTTGTTTCTCGTTAAAATACTGAGTAAGATATTGAAAAGGGGAGAAGTTCTGTTTTTATTTCATATATCGACGTTTCAGCCAGATTAGAGCGGTTTTACGTGTACATCTTCCATCGGTAATATAAATGGAAAATCAGGAACATTTTAGTTAATTTTAATAAAAACACATTGATTTTTATCATTTGTATTGGAAGCAACATCTTTATACGTCTTTTCTAGGGTCTAAAAAATACGAAACGTCGCTCTATGATTCGAAGTTAAAATCCTCAAATTTGGTATAATAATGACTTTTTTCACGTTTTCATGTAGTTTGATATTACGTAAATATATTCATTTTTACCAATATTTCGAAACTATTTCATGTAGTATCACGATATGTCATTTGGCCTTCAAATCTCAGATTTTCGCATAATATATCATTTTAAGCAAGTTTTCTTCCATTTTGTTTCGTACTAAAAATCATCGAAATCAGCAATATTTTGACGTTTTTCATCCCCTTTTCCTCTATGTGATATAAACAAAATATCATCGAATTAGGCAATATTTTGCTGTTTTTCCACGTTTTTGTGAATTTTCAGTTTATTGCTATTAATTCATTAAATATACGATAAAAATAATGCAAACACATAATTGATCAGAAAATAACCTTAAATACTTCATTTTCAATCATCTATTTGTTTCTCGTTAAAATGCTGAGTAAGATATTGAATAGGGGAGAAGTTCTGTTTTTATTGCATATATCGACGTTTCAGCCGGATTAGAACGGTTTTACGTGTACATCTTCCATCGGTAATATAAACCGAAAATCAGGAACATTTTAGTTAATTTTAATGAAAACACATTAATTTTTATCATTTGTATTGGAAGCAACATCTTTATACGTCTTTTCTAGGATCTAAAAAATCCGAAACGTCGTTCTATGATTCGAAGTTAAAATCCTCAAATTTGGTATAATAATGACTTTTTTCACGTTTTTCAAGTAGTTTCAAATATTCATTTTTTGCATTTTGTTTCGTACTAAAAATCGTCGAATTCAGCAATATTTTGACGTTTATCATACCCTTTTCCTTTATGTGATATAAACAAAATATCATCGAATTAAGCAATATTTTGCTGTTTTTCCACGTTTTTGTGAATTTTCAGTTTATTGCTATTAATTCATTAAATATACGATATAAATGATGCAAACACATAATTGATTTGAAATTAACCTTAAACACTCCATTTTCAGTCAACTATTTGTTTCTCATTAAAATACTGAGTTAGTTATTGGAAAGGGGAGAAGTTCTGTTTTTATTGCATATATTGACGTTTCAGCCGGATTAGAGCGGTTTACGTGTACATCCTCCATCGGTAATATAAACGGAAAATCAGGAACATTTTAGTTAATTCTAATGAAAACACATTGATTTTTATCATTTGTATTTGAAACAACATTGTCATATGTCTTTTCTTGGATCTAAATAATACGAAACCTTGCTCTATGATTTTAAGTTAAAATCCTCAAATATGGTAATATAGTGATTTTTTACGTTATTCATGTAGTGTGATTTTACGTATATGTATTCGTTTTTACCAATATTTCGATACTATTTCATGTTTTCTCACGATATGTGATTTGGCCTTCAAATCTCAGAATTTCGCAAATTTTGCATTTTAAGCAAGTTTTCTTGCATTCTGTTTTGTACTAAAAATCATCGAATTTAGCAATATTTTGACATTCATGCTACAGTATCGATCTTAAGCTACTTTTTGGCGAACATGAAATTGACTCGCGAGAAGGCGTCATACAGGGTGACCCCCTTGCTTCTCTCCTTTTCTGCTAAAATGAATATATTTACGTAATATCAAACTACATGAAAAACGTGAAAAAAGTCATTATTATACCAAATTTGAGGATTTTAACTTCGAATCATAGAGCGACGTTTCGTATTTTTTAGACCCTAGAAAAGACGTATAAAGATGTTGCTTCCAATACAAATGATAAAAATCAACGTGTTTTCATTAAAATTAACTAAAATGTTCCTGATTTTCGGTTTATATTACCGATGGAAGATGTACACGTAAAACCGTTCTAATCCTTCTGAAACGTCGATATATGCAATAAAAACAGAACTTCTCCCCTTTTCAATATCTCACTCAGTATTTTAACGAGAAACAAATAGATGATTGAAAATGAAGTATTTAAGGTTATTATCTAATCAATTATGTGTTTGCATCATTTTTATCGTATATTTAATGAATTAATAACAATAAACTGAAAATTAAAAAAACGTGGAAAAACGACCTAATTCGATGATATTTTGTTTAAATCACACAAAGGAAAAGGGGGATGATAAAGGTCAAAATATTGATAAATTCGATGATTTTTAGTACAAAACAAATTTCAAGAAAACTTGCTTAAAATGCAAAATATGCGAAATTCTGAGATTTGAAGGCCAAATCACATATCGTGAGAAAACATGAAGTAGTATCGAAATATTAGTAAAAACGAATATATATACGTAAAATCACACTACATGAATAACGTGAAAAAAGTCACTATATTACCATATATGAGGATTTTAACTTCAAATCATAGAGCGAGGTTTCGTATTATTTAGATCCAAGAAAAGACATATGACAATGTTGTTTCAAATACAAATGATAAAAATCAATGTGTTTTCATTAGAATTAACTAAAATGTTCCTGATTTTCCGTTTGTATTACCGATGGAAGATGTACACGTAAAGCTCCTCTAATCCGGCTGAAACGTCGATATATGTAATAAAAACAGAACTTCTCCCCTTTTCAATATCTTACTCAGTATTTTAACGAGAAACAAATAGTTGATTGAAAATGAAGTGTTTAAGGTTAATTTCTAATTAATTATGTGTTTGCATTATTTTTATCGTATATTTAATGAATTAATAGCAATAAACTGAAAGTTCACAAAAAACGTGGAAAAACAGCAAAATATTGCCTAATTCGAAGATATTTTGTTTATATCACATAAAGGAAAAGGGGATGATAAACGTCAAAATATTGCTGATTTCGATGATTTTTAGTACGAAACAAAATGCAAGAAAACTTGCTTAAAATGCAATATTATGCGAAAATCTGAGATTTGAAGGCAAAATCACATATCGTGATACTACATGAAATAGTATCGAAATATTGGTAAAAATGAATATATTTACGTAATATCAAACTACATGAAAACGTGAAAAAAGTCATTATTATACCAAATTTGAGGATTTTAACTTCGAATAATATAGCGACGTTTCGTATTTTTTAGACCCTAGAAAAGACGAATAAAGATGTTGCTTCCAATACAAATGATAAAAATCAATGTGTTTTAATTAAAATTAACTAAAATGTTCCTGGTTTTCGGTTTATATTACCGATGGAAGATGTACACGTAAAACCGTTCTACTCCGGCAGAAACGTCGATATATGCAATAAAAACAGAACTTCTTCCCTTTTCAATATCTTACTCAGTATTTTAACGAGAAACAAATAGATGATTGAAAATGAAGTATTTAAGGTTAATATCTAATCAATTATGTGTTTGCATGATTTTTATCGTATATTTAATGAATTAATACCAATAAACTGAAAATTCTCAAAAACGTGGAAAAATGGCAAAATATTGCCTAATTCGATGATATTTTGTTTAAATCACATAAAGGAAATGGGGATGATAAACGTCAAAATATTGTTAAATTCGATGATTTTTAGTACGAAACAAAATGCAAGAAACATTCTTACAAAATGCAAAATTTGCGAAATTCTGAGATATGAAGGCCAAATCACATATCATGAGAAAATATGAAGTAGTATCGAAATATTGGTAAAACGAATAAATTTACGTAAAATCACACTTCATAAAAAACGTAAAAAAAAGTCAATATTTTACCTTATTTGAGGGTTTTAACTTCAAATCATAGAGCGAGGTTTCATATTATTTAGATCCAAGAAAAGACATATGACAATGTTGTTTCCAATACAAATGATAAAAATCAATGTGTTTTCATTAGAATTAACTAAAATGTTCCTGATTTTCCGTTTGTATTACCGATGGAAGATGTACACGTAAAGCTCCTCTAATCCGGCTGAAACGTCGATATATGTAATAAAAACAGAACTTCTCCCCTTTTCAATATCTTACTCAGTATTTTAACGAGAAACAAATAGTTGATTGAAAATGAAGTGTTTAAGGTTAATTTCTAATTAATTATGTGTTTGCATTATTTTTATCGTATATTTAATGAATTAATAGCAATAAACTGAAAGTTCACAAAAAACGTGGAAAAACAGCAAAATATTGCCTTATTCGAAGATATTTTGTTTATATCACATAAAGGAAAAGGGGATGATAAACGTCAAAATATTGCTGATTTCGATGATTTTTAGTACGAAACAAAATGCAAGAAAACTTGCTTAAAATGCAATATTATGCGAAAATCTGAGATTTGAAGGCAAAATCACATATCGTGATACTACATGAAATAGTATCGAAATATTGGTAAAAATGAATATATTTACGTAATATCAAACTACATGAAAACGTGAAAAAAGTCATTATTATACCAAATTTGAGGATTTTAACTTCGAATAATATAGCGACGTTTCGTATTTTTTAGACCCTAGAAAAGACGAATAAAGATGTTGCTTCCAATACAAATGATAAAAATCAATGTGTTTTAATTAAAATTAACTAAAATGTTCCTGGTTTTCGGTTTATATTACCGATGGAAGATGTACACGTAAAACCGTTCTACTCCGGCAGAAACGTCGATATATGCAATAAAAACAGAACTTCTTCCCTTTTCAATATCTTACTCAGTATTTTAACGAGAAACAAATAGATGATTGAAAATGAAGTATTTAAGGTTAATATCTAATCAATTATGTGTTTGCATGATTTTTATCGTATATTTAATGAATTAATACCAATAAACTGAAAATTCTCAAAAACGTGGAAAAATGGCAAAATATTGCCTAATTCGATGATATTTTGTTTAAATCACATAAAGGAAATGGGGATGATAAACGTCAAAATATTGTTAAATTCGATGATTTTTAGTACGAAACAAAATGCAAGAAACATTCTTACAAAATGCAAAATTTGCGAAATTCTGAGATATGAAGGCCAAATCACATATCATGAGAAAATATGAAGTAGTATCGAAATATTGGTAAAACGAATAAATTTACGTAAAATCACACTTCATAAAAAACGTAAAAAAAAGTCAATATTTTACCTTATTTGAGGGTTTTAACTTCAAATCATAGAGCGAGGTTTCATATTATTTAGATCCAAGAAAAGACATATGACAATGTTGTTTCCAATACAAATGATAAAAATCAATGTGTTTTCATTAGAATTAACTAAAATGTTCCTGATTTTTCGTTTATATTACCGATGGAAGATGTACACGTAAAACCGTTCTAATCCGGCTGAAACGTCGATATATGCAATAAAAACAGAACTTCTCCCCTTTTCAATATCTTACTCAGTATTTTAACGAGAAACAAATAGATGATTGAAAATGAAGTATTTAAGGTTATTTTCTGATCAATTATGTGTTTGCATAATTTTTATCGTATATTTAATGAATTAATAACAATAAACTGAAAATTAAAAAAACGTGGAAAAACGACCTAATTCGATGATATTTTGTTTAAATCACATAAAGGAAAAGGGGATGATAAAGGTCAAAATATTGATAAATTCGATGATTTTTAGGACAAAACAAAATTCAAGAAAAATTGCTTAAAATGCAAAATATGCGAAGTTCTGAGATTTGAAGGCCAAATCACATATCGTGAGAAAACATGAAGTAGTATCGAAATATTGGTAAAAACGAATATATATACGTAAAATCACACTACATGAATAACGTGAAAAAAGTCACTATATTACCATATATAAGGATTTTTAACTTCAAATCATAGAGCGAGGTTTCGTATTATTTAGATCCAAGAAAAGACATATGACAATGTTGTTTCAAATACAAATGATAAAAATCAATGTGTTTTCATTAAAATTAACTAAAATGTTCCTGATTTTCCGTTTATATTACCGATGGAAGATGTACACGTAAAGCTCCTCTAATCCGGCTGAAACGTCGATATATGCAATAAAAACAGAACTTCTCCCCTTTTCAATATCTTACTCAGTATTTTAACGAGAAACAAATAGTTGATTGAAAATGAAGTGTTTAAGGTTAATTTCTAATCAATTATGTGTTTGCATAATTTTTATCGTATATTTAATGAATTAATAGCAATAAACTGAAAATTCACAAAACGTGGAAAAACAGCAAAATATTGCCTAATTTCATAATATTTTGTTTATATCACATAAAGAAAAAGGGGATGATAAACGTCAAAATATTGCTGATTTCGATGATTTTTAGTACGAAACAAAATGCAAGAAAACTTGCTTAAAATGCAATATTATGCGAAAATCTGAGATTTCAAGGCCAAATCACATATTGTGATACTACATGAAATAGTATCGAAATATTGGTAAAATTATTATATTTACGTAATATCAAACTACATGAAAAACGTGAAAAAAGTCATTATTATACCAAATTTGAGGATTTTAACTTGGAATCATAGAGTGACGTTTCGTATTTTTTAGACCCTAGAAAAGACGTATAAAGATGTTGCTTCCAATACAAATGATAAAAATCAATGTGTTTTAATTAAAATTAACTAAAATGTTCCTGATTTTCGGTTTATATTACCGATGGAAGATGTACACGTAAAACCGTTCTACTCCGGCTGAAACGTCGATATATGCAATAAAAACAGAACTCCTCCCCTTTTCAATATCTTACTCAGTATTTTAACGAGAAACAAATAGTGGATTGAAAATGAAGTATTTAAGGTTATTTTCTGATCAATTATGTGTTTGCATAATTTTTATCGTATATTTAATGAATTAATAACAATAAACTGAAAATTCACAAAAACGTGGAAAAACGGCCTAATTCGATGATATTTTGTTTAAATCACATAAAGGAAAAGGGGATGATAAAGGTCAAAATATTGATAAATTCGATGATTTTTAGTACAAAACAAAATGCAAGAAAACTTGCTTAAAATGCAAAATTTGCGAAATTCTGAGATTTGTAGGCCAAATCACATGTCGTGAGAAAACATGAAGTAGTATCGAAATATTGGTAAAAACGAATATATATACGTAAAATCACATTACATAAATAACGTGAAAAAGTCACTATATTACCATATTTGAGGATTTTAACTTCAAATCATAGAGCGAGGTTTCGTATTATTTAGATCCTAGAAAAGACATATGACAATGTTGTTTCAAATACAAATGATAAAAATCAATGTGTTTTCATTAGAATTAACTAAAATGTTCCTGATTTTCCGTTTATATTACCGATGTAAGATGTACACGTAAAACCGCTCTAATCCGGCTGAAACGTCGATATATGCAATAAAAACAGAACTTCTCCCCTTTCCAATATCTTACTCAGTATTTTAACGAGAAACAAATAGTTCACTGAAAATGGAGTGTTTAAGGTTAATTTCTAATCAATTATGTGTTTGCATCATTTTTATCGTATATTTAATGAATTTAAACACACTGGCAGGGGCCTCCAGCATGCCGAGGCTCAAGAGAGTGATGCAAAGGCTCAAGAGAGGGATGCAGAGGCTCATGAGAGGGATGCTGAGGCTCAAGAGATGGATACAGGAGCTCAAGAGAGTGATGCCGAGGCTCAAGAGAGTGATTCAGAAGCTTACGAGAGTGATGCAGAGGCTCTAGAGAGGGATGCAGAGGCTTAAGAGAGTGATGCAAAGGCTCAAGAGAGGGATGCAGAGGCTCATGAGAGGGATGCTGAGGCTCAAGAGATGGATACAGGAGCTCAAGAGAGTGATGCCGAGGCTCAAGAGAGTGATTCAGAGGCTTACAAGAGTGATGCAGAGGCTTAAGAGAGTGATGCAGAGGCTTAAAAGACGGATGCAGAGGCTCATGAGTGGGATGCAGAGGCTCAAGTGAGGGATGCAGAGGCACAAGAGAGGGACGCAGAGGCTCTTGACAGTGATGAAGAGCCTCCAGAGAGGGTTGCAGAGGCTTAAGAGAGTGATGCAAAAGCTCAAGAGAGGGATGCAGAGGTTTAAGAGAGGGATGCAGAGGCTAAAGAGATGGATGCAGAGGCTTAAGAGAGTGATGCAAAGGCTCAAGAGAAGGATGCAGAGGCTCATGAGAGGGATGCAGGAGTTCAAGAGTGGGATGCAGAGGCTCAATAGAGTGATGCAGAGGCTTAAGAGAGGGATGCAGAGGCTCAAGAGAGTGCTGCAGAGGCTCAAGAGAGGGATGCTGAGGCTCCAGAGAGGGATGCAGAGGGTGAAGAGAGAGATGCAGAGGCTTAAGAGAGTGATTCAGAGGCACAAGAGATTGATGCATAGGCTGAAGAGAATGATGTAGAGGCTTAAGAGAGGGATGCAGAGGCTGAAGAGAATGATGCAGAGGCTCAAGAGAGTGATGCAGAGGAAAAAGAGTGGGATGCAGAGAGAAAAGAAAAAAGAAAAAAAAGAGAGAGGGAAAATTCACAAAAACGTGAAAAAACAGCAAAATATTGCCTAATTCGATGATACTTTGTTTAAATCACATAAAGGAAAAGGGGATGATGAACCTCAAAATATTGCTAAATTCGATGATTTTAGAAAAGACCAAAAAGATGATCCAAGAAAAGACATATGACAATGTTGTTTCCAATACAAATGATAAAAATCAATGTGTTTTCATTAGAATTAACTAAAATGTTCCTGATTTTCCGTTTATATTACCGATGGAAGATGTACACGTAAAACCACTCTAATCCGGCTGAAACGTCGATATATGCAATAAAAAACGAACTTCTCCTCTTTTCAATATCTTACTCAGTATTTTAAAGAGAAACAAATAGATGATTGAAAATGAAGTATTTAAGACTAATTTCTAATCAATTATATGTTTGCATCATTTTTATCGTATATTTAATGAATTAATAACAATGAACGGAAAATTCACAAAAACGTGGATAAACAGCAAAATATTGCCTAATTCGATGATATTTTGTTTATATCACATAAAGGAAAAGGGGGATGATAAACGTCAAAATATTACTAAATTTGATGATTTTTAGTATGAAACAAAATTCAAGAAAACTTGCTTAAAATGTAATATTATGCGAAATTCTTATATATGAAGGCAAAATCACATATCGTGATACTACATGAAATATTATCGAAATATTGGTAAAAATGAATAAATATACGTAATATCATGAAAACGTGAAAAAAGTCACTATTATACCAAATTTGAGGATTTTAACTTCGAATCATAGAGCGAGGTTTCGTATTATTTAGATCGAAGAAAAGACATATGACAATGTTGTTTCCAATACAAAAGAAAACAATCAATGTGTTTTCATTAGAATTATTTAAAATGTTCCTGATTTTCCTCTTATATTACCGATGGAAGATGTACACGTAAAACCGCTCTATTCCTGCTGAAACGTCGATATATGCAATAAAAATAGAACTTCTCCCCTTTTCAATATCTTACTCAGTATTTTAACGAGAAACAAATAGATGATTGAAAATGAAGTATTTAAGGTTAATATCTAATCAATTATGTGTTTGCATGATTTTTATCGTATATTTAATGAATTAATACCAATAAACTGAAAATTCTCAAAAACGTGGAAAAATGGCAAAATATTGCCTAATTCGATGATATTTTGTTTAAATCACATAAAGGAAATGGGGATGATAAACGTCAAAATATTGCTAAATTCGATGATTTTTAGTACGAAACAAAATGCAAGAAACATTCTTACAAAATGCAAAATTTGCGAAATTCTGAGATATGAAGGCCAAATCACATATCATGAGAAAATATGAAGTAGTATCGAAATATTGGTAAAACGAATAAATTTACGTAAAATCACACTTCATAAAAAACGTAAAAAAAAGTTAATATTTTACCTTATTTGAGGGTTTTAACTTCAAATCATAGAGCGAGGTTTCATATTATTTAGATCCAAGAAAAGACATATGACAATGTTGTTTCCAATACAAATGATAAAAATGAATGTGTTTTCATTAGAATTAACTAAAATGTTCCTGATTTTTCGTTTATATTACCGATGGAAGATGTACACGTAAAACCACTCTAATCCGGCTGAAACGTCGATATATGCAATAAAAAACGAACATCTCCCCTTTTCAATATCTTACTCAGTATTTTAACGAGAAACAAATAGATGATTGAAAATGAAGTATTTAAGACTAATTTCTAATCAATTATGTGTTTGCATCATTTTTATCGTATATTTAATGAATTAATAACAATAAACAGAAAATTCACAAAAACGTGAAAAAATAGCAAAATATTGCCTAATTCGATGATATTTTGTTTAAATCACATAAAGGAAAAGGGGATGATGAACCTCAAAATATTGCTAAATTCGATGATTTTTAGTACAAAACAAAATGCAAGAAACTTGCTTAAAAATGCAAAATTTGTGAAATTCTGAGATATGAAGGCCAAATCACTAACCGTGAGAAAACATGAAGTAGTATCGAAATATTGGTAAAAACGAATATATTTACGTAAAATCACACTACATAAAAAACGTGAAAAAAGTCACTATTTTACCATATTTGAGAATTTTAACTGCGAATCATAAAGCGAGATTTCGTATTATTTAGATCCAAGAAAAGACATATGACAATGTTGTTTCCAATTCAAATGATAAAAATCAATGTTGTTTCAAATACAAATGATAAAAATCAATGTGTTTTCATTAGAATTAACTAAAATGTTCCTGATTTTCCGTTTATATTACCGATGGAAGTATTACACGTAAAACCGCTCCATTCCGGCTGAAACGTCGATATATGCAATAAAACCGAACTTCTCCCCTTTTCAATATCTTACTCAGTATTTTAACGAGAAACAAATAGATGATTGAAAATAAAGTATTTAAGGTAAATTTCTAATCAATTATGTGTTTGCATCATTTTTATCGTATATTTATTGAATTAATAACAATAAACTGAAAATTCACAAAAACGTGGATAAACAGCAAAATATTGCCTAATTCGATGATATTTTGTTTATATCACATAAAGGAAAAGGGGGATGATAAACGTCAAAATATTACTAAATTTGATGATTTTTAGTACGAAACAAAATTCAAGAAAACTTGCTTAAAATGTAATATTATGCGAAATTCTTATATATGAAGGCAAAATCACATATCGTGATACTACATGAAATATTATCGAAATATTGGTAAAAATGAATAAATATACGTAATATCATGAAAAACGTGAAAAAAGTCACTATTATACCAAATTTGAGGATTTTAACTTCGAATCATAGAGCGAGGTTTCGTATTATTTAGATCGAAGAAAAGACATATGACAATGTTGTTTCCAATACAAAAGAAAACAATCAATGTGTTTTCATTAGAATTAACTAAAATGTTCCTGATTTTCCTCTTATATTACCGATGGAAGATGTACACGTAAAACCGCTCTATTCCTGCTGAAACGTCGATATATGCAATAAAAACAGAACTTCTCCCCTTTTCAATATCTTACTCAGTATTTTAACGAGAAACAAATAGATGATTGAAAATGAAGTATTTAAGGTTAATATCTAATCAATTATGTGTTTGCATGATTTTTATCGTATATTTAATGAATTAATACCAATAAACTGAAAATTCTCAAAAACGTGGAAAAATGGCAAAATATTGCCTAATTCGATGATATTTTGTTTAAATCACATAAAGGAAATGGGGATGATAAACGTCAAAATATTGCTAAATTCGATGATTTTTAGTACGAAACAAAATGCAAGAAACATTCTTACATAATGCAAAATTTGCGAAATTCTGAGATATGAAGGCCAAATCACATATCATGAGAAAATATGAAGTAGTATCGAAATATTGGTAAAACGAATAAATTTACGTAAAATCACACTTCATAAAAAACGTAAAAAAAAGTCAATATTTTACCTTATTTGAGGGTTTTAACTTCAAATCATAGAGCGAGGTTTCATAATATTTAGATCCAAGAAAAGACATATGACAATGTTGTTTCCAATACAAATGATAAAAATGAATGTGTTTTCATTAGAATTAACTAAAATGTTCCTGATTTTTCGTTTATATTACCGATGGAAGATGTACACGTAAAACCACTCTAATCCGGCTGAAACGTCGATATATGCAATAAAAAACGAACTTCTCCCCTTTTCAATATCTTACTCAGTATTTTAACGAGAAACAAATAGATGATTGAAAATGAAGTATTTAAGACTAATTTCTAATCAATTATGTGTTTGCATCATTTTTATCGTATATTTAATGAATTAATAACAATAAACGGAAAATTCACAAAAACGTGAAAAAATAGCAAAATATTGCCTAATTCGATGATATTTTGTTTAAATCACATAAAGGAAAAGGGGATGATCAACGTCAAAATATTGCTAAATTCGATGATTTTTAGTACAAAACAAGATGCAAGAAACTTGCTTAAAAAATGCAAAATTTGCGAAATTCTGAGATATGAAGGCCAAATCACTCACCGTGAGAAAACATGAAGTAGTATCGAAATATTGGTAAAAACGAATATATTTACGTAAAATCACACTACATAAAAAACGTGAAAAAGTCACTATTTTACCATATTTGAGGATTTTAACTTCGAATCATAAAGCGAGATTTCGTATTATTTAGATCCAAGAAAAGACATATGACAATGTTGTTTCCAATACAAATGATATAAATCAATGTGTTTTCATTAGAATTAACTAAAATGTTAATGATTTTCCGTTTATATTACCGATGGAAGATGTACACGTAAAACCGCTCTATTCTGGCTGAAACGTCGATATATGCAATAAAACCGAACTTCTGCCCTTTTCAATATCTTACTCAGTATTTTAACGAGAAACAAATAAATGATTGAAAATGAAATATTTTAAGGTTAATTTCTAATCAATTATGTGTTTGCATCATTTTTATCGTATATTTATTGAATAAATAACAATAAACTGAAAATTCTCAAAAACGTGGAAAAACGGCAAAATATTGCCTAGTTCGATGATATTTTGTTTAAATCACATAAAGGAAATGGGGATGATAAACGTCAAAATATTGCTAAATTCGATGATTTTTAGTACGAAACAAAATGCAAGAAACTTTCTTAAAAATGCAAAATTTGTGAAATTCTGAGATATGAAGGCCAAATCACCTATCGTAGGAAAATATGAAGTAGTATCGAAATATTGGTAAAAACGAATAAATTTACGTAAAATCACACTTCATAAAAAACGTAAAAAAAATCACTATTTTACCAAATTTGAGGGTTTTAACTTCAAATCATAGAGCGAGGTTTCGTATTATTTAGATCCAAGAAAAGACATATGACAATGTTGTTTCCAATACAAATGATAAAAATCAATGTGTTTTCATTAGAATTAGAAATTACTCTCAAAAGTGTGATGCAGAGGCTTAAGAGAGGGATGCAGAGGCTCAAGAGAGTGATGCAGAGGCTTATGAGAGGGATCCAGAGGCTCATCAGAGTGATGCAGAGGATCAAGAAAAGGAAGCAGAGGCTTAAGAGAGTGATGCAGAGGCCAAAGAGAGTGATGCAGAGGCTTAAGAGTGTGATGCAGAGGCTGAAGAGAGTGTTGCAGAGGCTCAAGAGAGTGATGCAGAGGCCGAAGAGAGTGATGCAGAGGCTCAAGAGAGTGATGCAGAGGCTAAAAAGAGTTATGCAGAGACTAATATGCATCCTGCATATTCTCTCCTGCATCCCTCTCTTGAGCCTTTGCATCACTATCTTAAGCCTATGCATCCCTCTCTTGAGCCTCTGCATCACTCTCAAGAGCCTCTGCATTCCTCTCTTGTGCCTCTGCATCCCCTCACTTGAGCCTCTGCTTCCCTCTCCTAAGCCTGGATGATGGTTACTGTGATGAAGACTGTGTATAGTGAAGATGGTTACTGTGATGATATACTACAGGTATACTACCGGACCCAGGTATACTACAGGACCCAGAGTGAGTGTCAGGTATACTACAGGACCCAGAGTGAGTGTCACTTATACTACAGTACCCAGAGTGAGTGTCAGGTATACTACAGTACCCAGAGTGAGTGTCAGGTATACTACAGTACCCGGAGGGAGTGTACTCCCTCTTCAGGTACTCCATTTGTTACTGTTCGCCAGTCCGACTTCTCGCCCCTTACCATTACCCTCTGGCTCCTTCCTGTTAGGTAGTTCTTCACCTATACTAGGGCCTTTCCGCATGCTCCTGCCTGCCTCTCAAGTTTGTATAGCAGTCTCATGTGCGGTACTGTATGTGTGTGTGTGTGTGTGTGTGTGTGTGTGTGTGTGTGTGTGTGTGTGTGTGTGTGTGTGTGTGTGTGTGTGTGTGTGTGTAATATACATTAAACAAGATGGAGTATCCTGTGTTCGGGTGATGGAGGTCAAATCTTCACTACACACAGTCTTCATCACTGTAACCATCTTCACTATACACTGTCTTCATCACAGTAACCATCTTCATCACAGTAACCATCTTCACTATACACAGTTTCATCACAGTAACCCTCTTCACTACACACTGTCTTCATCACAGTAACCATCTTCACTATACACAGTCTTCATCACAGTAACCATCTTCACTATACACCGTCTTCATCACAGTAACTATCTTCACTACACACAGTCTTCATCACAGTAACTATCTTCACTACACACAGTCTTCATCACAGTAACCATCTTAACTATACACAGCCTTCATCACAGTAACCATCTTCACTATACACAGTCTTCATCACAGTAACCATCTTCACTACACACTGTCTTCATCACAGAAACCATCTTCACTACACACAGTCTTAATCACAGTAACTATCTTCACTACACACAGTCTTCATCACAGTAACCATCTTCACTATACACAGCCTTCATCACAGTAACCATCTTCACTATACACTGTCTTCATCACAGTAACCATCTTCACTATACACAGTTTTCATCACAGTAACCATCTTCACTACACACAGTCTTCATCACAGTAACCATCTTCACTATACACTGTCTTCATCACAGTAACCATCTTCACTACACACAGTCTTCACCACTGTAACCATCTTCACTATACACAGTCTTCATCACAGCAACCATCTTCACTATATACTGTCGTCATCACAGTAACCATCTTCACTACACTTCCTGACACTCACTCTGGGTACTGTAGTATACCTGACACTCACTCTTGGTACTGTAGTATACCTGACACTCACTCTAGGTCCTGTAATATACCTGACACTCACTCTGGGTCCTGTAGTATACCTGACACTCACTCTGGGTACTGTAGTATACCTGACACTCACTCTGGGTAATGTAGTATACCTGAAACTCACTCTGGGTAATGTAGTATACCTGACACTCTGGGTACTGTAGTATACCTGACACTCCCTCAAGGTACCGGAGTATACCTGACACTCTGGGTATTGCAGTATACCTAACACTCCCTCCGGGTACTGTAGTATACCTGACACTCACTTAGGGTACTGTAGTATACCTGACACTCACTCTGGGTACTGTAGTATACCTGACACTCACTCTGTGTCCTGTAGTATACCTGACACTCACTCTGGGTCCTGTAGTATACCTGACACTCACTCTGGGTACTGTAGTATACATGACACTCTGGGTCCTGTAGTATACCTGACACTCACTCTGGGTACTGTAGTATACCTGACACTCACTCTGGGTACTGTAGTATACCTGACACTCACTCTGGGTCCTGTAGTATACCTGACACTCATTCTGGGTACTGTAGTATACCTGATACTCACTCTTGGTCCTGTAGTATACCTGACACTCACTCTGGGTACTGTAGTACACCTGACACTCTGGGTACTGTAGTATACCTGACACTCACTCTGGGTCCAGTAGCATACCTGAAACTCACTCTGGGTACTGTAGTATACCTGACACTCTGGGTACTGTAGCATACCTGACACTCACTCTGGGTACTGCAGTATACCTGACACTCTGGGTACTGTAGTATACCTGACACCCACTCTGGGTCTTGTAGTATACCTGACACTCACTCTGGGTTCTGTAGTATACCAGACACTCACTCTGGGTCCTGCAGTATACCTGACACTCTGGGTACTGTAGCATACCTGACACTCACTCTGGGTACTGTAGTATACCTGACACTCTGGGTACTGTAGCATACCTGACACTCACTCTGGGTACTGTAGTATACCTGACACTCTGGGTACTATAGTATACCTGACACTCACTCTGGGTCCAGTAGCATACCTGAAACTCACTCTGGGTACTGTAGTATACCTGACACTCTGGGTACTGTAGCATACCTGACACTCACTCTGGGTATTGTAGTATACCTGACACTCTGGGTACTGTAGTATTCCTGACACTCACTCTGGGTCTTGTAGTATACCTGACACTCTGGGTCCTGTAGTATACCTGACACTCTGGGTACTGTAGCATACCTGACACTCACTCTGGGTACTGTAGTATACCTGACACTCTGGGTACTGTAGTATACCTGACACCCACTCTGGGTCCTGTAGTATACCTGACACTCACTCTGGGTATTGTAGTATACCTGACACTCTGGGTACTGTAGTATACCTGACACTCACTCTGGGTACTGTAGTATACCTGACACTCACTCTGGGTCCTGTAGTATACCTGACACTCACTCTGGGTCCTGTAGTATACCTGACACTCTGGGTACTGCAGTATACCTGACCTGAGCTTCTGCACAGGTCTTGACGTCATTAACTGTACTTCGCTCCATCACCCTCTCCTCCCTCTCACTAGCTTCCCTCACCTCCCTCTCACTAGCTTCCCTCACCTCCCTCTCACTAGCTTCCCTCACCTCCCTCTCTTTGCCTTCTATCGCGTCCCTCCGACTAGCTCTTTTCACTACCTACTATCACCACCACCACCCCTTCACTATAACCATCACCACCATCACCACCACCAACAGTATCACCATCACTTCCACAACCACCACCATCACTACCTTCACCACCATCATCACCCTCACTACCACCACCACCACCATCACCACCTCCACCATAACCACCATCATCACTCCCACAACCACCATCACCATCTCCACCACTATCATCACCTCCACAATGACCACCATCATCACCATCAACACCACTATCATCACCATCACCTCCTCCTCCATAACCACCATCATCACAATGACCACAATCATCACCATCACCTCCTCCACCATAACCACCATCATCACAATGACCACCATCAACACCACTATCATCACCATCACCACCTCCACCATAACCACTATCATCACAATGACCACTATCATCACCATCACCACCTCCACCATAACCCCCACTACCACCATCACCATCTCCACCACTATCAT
Source organism: Procambarus clarkii (assembly GCF_040958095.1). Taxonomy (NCBI): domain Eukaryota; kingdom Metazoa; phylum Arthropoda; class Malacostraca; order Decapoda; family Cambaridae; genus Procambarus; species Procambarus clarkii. Next base: position 36,965,044 of record NC_091196.1, on the reverse strand, counting down.
CACCTCCACAATGACCACTATCATCACCATCATCACCATCAACACCACTATCATCACCATCACCTCCTCCACCATAACCACCATCATCACCATCAACCATCACCACCACTATCACTATCACCACCTCCACCATAACCACCATCATCACAATGACCACCATCAACATCACTATCATCACCATCACCACCTCCACCATAACCACCATCATCACAATGACCACTATCATCACCATCACCACCACTATCACTATCACCATAACCACCATCATCTCAATGGCCACTATCATCACCACTATCATCACCATCACCTCCTCCACCATCATCACAATGACCACCATCATCACCATCAACACCACTATCACCAACATCACCACCTTCACCATAACCACCATCATCACATTGACCACCATCATCACCATCAACACCACTATCATCACCATCACCACCTCCACCATAACCACCATCATCACAATGACCACTATCATCACCATCACCACCTCCACCATAACCTCCATCATCACAATGACCACCATCATCACCACTATCATCACCATCACCATCTCCACCATAACCACCATCATCACAATGACCACCATCATCACCATCAACACCACTATCATCACCACCACTATCACCATCTCCTCCACCATAACCACCATCATCACAATGACCACCATCATCAACACCACTATCATCACCATCACCACCTCCACCATTACCACCATCATCACAATGACCACCATCATCAACACCACCACCTCCACCATAACCACCATCATCCCAATGACCATCATCAACACCAACACAACTAACACCACTACTCTCACCTAGACCCTCTACCATGACTGGTCAGTATTAATATATAACCAGTTAACTATTTTATTGGTTATCTAGGATATAATTATGGTTGGACAAGTTGGGTGTGCGTGGTAGGTTACACCAGACCGGCATCATGAGCAGTGTTCCTGTCACAAGCTCCTCCTCCCTCTCCTCTGCCTCCTCCATCGACATCAACTATGCCAAGGACATGAGGAGGATCGCAAAGGCACAGGCTACTATGACCGCAAAAATGGGAGAGAAGATGGTGATCAAAAACGCAATGAGGAAGTTACCCAAGCATAGAGCTGAGGCTGTGAAGCGAGCTGTTGCTGCCGAAGAGAGATTTAAGCGTGAGGCAGCAGCATACCTCAATAATGAGGAGGTTCCCCCCCGCCCCAACCCACCCCCCTCCCGCGCCCTCTACTCCTTCTGAGGAGAAAGATGTGTTATTGTTGTGTTGTGTATAGTAGCAGCTAGCCGTCACTTCCCTGGGGTTAGGGAGTTGTGCCCGGCGTGTCCAGTTAACTGCTCTTTGTATAAATGTTAAATGTTTCTTGAGTACGTAATAATAAAGTGTGTGTGTGTGTGTGTGAGTACTCACGTATTTGTGCCTGCTGGATCGAGCTCTAGCTCATGGACCCCTCATTTCTAGCCGATGATTGTCTAATGCAATGACTCCCGGCCTATTTCCTTATAAGAACACTGTTTTTCCCAAAAACGGTGGGTTTTCTGAGGGGAAGAGAAAACGTACGTCTGGAAGCTGATTGTAACCGCCCCAAGCTGCGCGCGCAACGAGCCGAGGTTATATAAACTCGGACGCAGACTGCGTGGCCCTCTTCCCGACAAGCCAACAGCTGCTCTCTTACAAAACGCTGCTCACTGCTGCTCAGCGAGTCGTAAACACAGAAGTTTAGCATGCTCAACTGTTCCCCCAGCATGGACCCTACACCAGTTCCTATCAACAACGACTCGGAGCAACCCGTCAGGGGCGTCCTGCCCTTCTCAACATTTAAGGTAGTGTTTGTGTTGTTGGCGTGCCGGACCAGTGTTTGTGTTGTTGGCGCGCCTGACCAGTGTTTGTCTGTGTTGGCGCGCGCGCCCCTGAAGCACCCCTGTTGGTTCAGCCTTGGTGACCAAATGCAGGTGCAGTGGACCTAGAGGGGGAGGTGACCCTCGGTGTTATAGGGCACTGGTTTTTCTCCAGTAGGTGGCTGTTATTTGAAGCACAATCGGGAGGAGGCCTGTCCACCCCCCCATCACGATATGTGATTTGGCCTTCATATCTCAGAATTTCGCATAATATTGCATTTTAAGCAAGTTTTTTTGCCTTTTGTTTCGTAGTAAAAATCATCGAATTTAGCAATATTTTGACGTTTATCATCCCCTTTTCCATTATGTGATTTAATCAAAATATCATCGAATTAGGCAATATTTTGCCGTTTTTCCACGTTTTTCTGAATTTTCAGTTTATTGTTATTAATTCATTAAATATACAATAAAAATGATGCAAACACATAATTGATTAGAAATTAACCTTAAACACTTAATTTTCAATCAACTATTTGTTTCTCGTTAAAATACCGAGCCGAGGTTATATAAACTCGGACGCAGACTGCGTGGCCCTCTTCCCGACAAGCCAACAGCTGCTCTCTTACAAAACGCTGCTCACTGCTGCTCAGATAATAACTTGATTAGATAATAACCTTAAATACTTCATTTTCAATCATCTATTTGTTTCTCGTTAAAATACTGAGTAGGATATTGAAAAGGGGAGAAGTTCGGTTTTTATTGCATATATCGATTTTTCAGCCGGAATAGAGCGGTTTTTCGTGTACATCTTCCATCGGTAATATAAACGGAAAATCAGGAACATTTTAGTTAATTCTAATGAAAACACATTGATTTTTATCATTTGTATTCGAAACAACATTGTCATATATCTTTTCTTGGATCTAAATAATACGAAACCCCGCTTTATGATTCGAAGTTAAAATCCTCAAATTTGGTATAATAGTGACTTTTTTTACGTTTTTCATATAATTTGATATTACGTAAATATATTCGTTTTTACCAATATTTCGATACTATTTCAAATAGTATCACGATAAGTGATTTGGCCTTCAAATCTCAGAATTTCGCATAATATTGCATTTTAAGCAAGTTTTCTTGCATTTTGTTTCGTACGAAAAATCATCGAATTTAGCAATATTTTCACGTTTATCATCTCCTTTTCCTTTATGTGTTTTAAACAAAATATCATCGAATTTGGCAAGATTTTACCGTTTTTCAACGTTTATATGAAATTTTCCGTTTATTGTTATTAATTCAATAAATATACGACAAAAATGATGCAAACACATAATTGATCACAAATTAACTTTAAATACATCATTTTCAATCAACTATTTGTTTCTCACTAAAATACTGAGTAAGATATTGAAAAGGGGAGAAGTTATTTTTATTGCATATATCGACGTTTCAGCCGGATTAGAGCGGTTTTACGTGTACATCTTCCATCGGTAATTTTATATCTAATCAATTATGTGTTTTCATCATTTTTATCGTATATTTAATGAATTAATATCAATAAACGGAAAATTCACAAAAACGTGAAAAAACAGCAAAATATTGCCTAATTCAATGATATTTTGTTTAAATCACATAAAGGAAAAGGGGATGATGAACGTCAAAATATTGCTAAATTCGATGATTTTTAGTACAAAACAAAATGCAAGAAACTTGCTTAAAAATGCAAAATTTGCGAAATTCTGAGATATGAAGGCCAAATCACTCACCATGAGAAAACATGAAGTAGTATCGAAATATTGGTAAAAACGAATATATTTACGTAAAATCACACTACATAAAAAACGTGAAAAAAGTCACTATTTTACCATATTTGAGGATTTTAACTTCAAATCATAGAGCGAGGTTTCGTATTATTTAGATCCAAGAAAAGACATATGACAATGTTGTTTCCAATACAAATGATAAAAATCAATGTGTTTTCATTAGAATTAATTAAAATGTTCCTGATTTTCCGTTTATATTACCGATGGAAGATGTATACGTAAAACCGCTCTAACCCGGCTGAAACGTCGACATATGCAATAAAAACAGAACTCCCCTTTTCAATATCTTACTCAGCATTTTAACGAGAAACAAAGAGTTGATTGAAAATGAGGTATTTAAGGTTAATTTCTTATCTATTATGTGTTTGCATCATTTTTATCGTATATTTAATGAATTAAACTAAACCCTACCTGAAAACTGCAGGTAGAGTTTGGGCAAAATGTGGTCTATTGCCGCTCTCCGTAATTGGCATATTTTCGGTATAAAAATTCGTAATTTCAAACTGCGAATACGTGCAGAGAGCCAGAATTTGGCTCCAAAATATGGCTAAAGCGTTGAATTTGGGATGTTTGGGATATTTTGAAAACTGCAGGGAGGGTTTGGGCAAAATGTGATCCATCGCCGCTTTCAGTAATTGGCATTTTTTCGGTATAAAAGTCGTAATTTCAAATTGCGAATACATGCAGAGAACCAGAATTTGGCTCCAAAATATAACTCAAGCGTCGAATTTGGGATGTTTGCTATATTTTGAAAACTGCAGGGAGGGTTTGGGCAAAATGTGATCCATCGCCGCTCTCAGTAAATGGCATATTTTCGGTATAAAAAGACGTAATTTCAAACGGCGAGTACGTGCAGAGAGCCCGAATTTGGTTACAAAATATGGCACAAGGGTCGAATTTGGGATGTTTGAGATAATTTGGAAACTGCTGAGAGGGTTTCGGCAAAATGTGATCCATCGCCGTTTTCAGTAATTGGCTTATTTTCGGTATAAAAAGTAGTAATTTCAAACTGCGAATACGCGCAGAAAGCTAGAATTTGGCTCCAAAATATGGCTCAAAGGTCGAATTAGGGATGTTTGGGATATTTTGCAAAATGCAGAGGGGTATGGGCAAAATGTGACCCATCGCTTCTTTCAGTAATTGGCATATTTTCAAGCGTCAAATTTGGGATGTTTGGGATAAAAATTCGTAATTTCAAACTGCAAATACGTGCAGAGAGCTAGAATTTGGCTCCAAAAACATTCTCAAGGGTCGAATTTGGGGTGTTTGGGATATTTTGAAAACTGCAAGGAGGGGGTTTCGGCTAAATGTGACCTATCGCCGATCTCAGTAATTGGCATATTTTAGGTATAAAATGACGTAATTTCAAACTGCGAATATGTGCAGAGAGCCACAATTTGGCTTCAAAATTTCGCTCAAGGGTCGAATTTGCGATGTTTGGGATATTTTGAAAACTGCAGGTGGGTTTGGGCAAAATGTGACCCATCGCTGCTCTCAGTAATTGGCATATTTTCGGTATAAAATGTCGTAGTTTCAAACTGCGAATACGTGCAGAGAGCCAGAATTTGGCTCCAAAATAAAGCTCCAGGGTTGAATTTGGGATGTTTGGGATATTTTTAAAACTGCAGGGAGGGTTTGGGCCTAATGTGATCCATCGCCGCTTCCCGTAATTGACATATTTACAGTATAAAAAGTCATAATTTCCAACTGCGAATACGTGCTGAGAGCCAGAATTTGGCTATAATGTATGGCTCAAGGGTCGAATTTGGGATGTTTGGGATATTTGAAAACTGCAAGCGGGGTTTGGGCAAAATTTGACGCATCGTTGCTTTCAGTAATTGGCATATTTTCCGTATAAAAAGTCGTAATTTCAAACTGCAAATACGTGCAGAGAGCCAGAATTTGGCTCCAAAATAACGCTCCAGGGTAGAATTTGGGATGTTTGGTATATTTTGAAAACTGCAGGGGGGTTTGGGCAAAATGTGACCCATCGCCGCTCTCAGTAATTGGCATATTTACGGTATAAAATGACGTAATTTCAAAGTGCGAATACGTGCAGAAAGCTAGAATTTGGCTCCAAAATATGGCTCAAAGGTCGAATTTGGATGTTTGGGATATTTTGCAAACTGCAGGGGGGTTTGGGCAAAACGTGACCCATCATTTCTTTCAGTAATTGGCATATTTTCAAGCGTCAAGTTTGGGATGATTGGGATAAAAAGTCGTAATTTCAAACAGCGAATACGTGCAGAGAGCCAGAATTTGGCTCCAAAAACATTCTTATGGGTCGAATTTGAGATGTTTGGGATATTTTGAAAACTGCAAGGAGGGGGTTTCGGCTAAATGTGACCTATCGCCGCTCTCAGAAATTGGCATATTTTCGGTATAAAATGTCGTAATTTCAAAATGCGAATATGTGCAGAGAGCCACAATTTGGCTCCAAAAGTTGGCTCAAGGGTCGAATTTGGTATGTTTGGGAAATTTTGAAAACTGCACGGAGGGTTTGGGCAAAATGTGATCCATCGCCTCTCAAAGTAATTAGCATATTTTCGGTATAAAAATACCTAATTTAAAACTGCGAATACGTGCAGAGAGCCAAAATTTGGGATGTTTGGGATATTTTGAAAACTGCAGGTGGGGGGTTTAGGTAAAATGTGACCTATCGCGGCTCTCAGTAATTGATATATTTTCGGCAAAAAATGTCGTAATTTCAAACTGCGAATAGGTGCAGAGAGCCAGAATTTGGCTCCAAAATATGGCTCAAGGGTTGTATTTGGGATGTTTGGGATATTTTGAAAACTAAATGGTGGGTTTGAGCAAAATGTGATCTATCGCTGCTTTCAGTAATTGGCATTTTTTCGGGATAAAAAGTCGTTATTTCAAGCTGTGAATACGAGCAGAAAGCCCGAATTTGGCTAGAAAATATGGCTCAAGTGTCGAATTTGGGATGCTTTGGATATTTTGAAAACTGCACGGAGGGTTTGGGCAAAATGTGATCCATCGCTGCTTTAAATAATTGATATATTTTCGGTATAAAAATTCCTAATTTAAAACTGCGAATACGTGCAGAGAGCCAGAACTTCGCTCCAAAATATGCCGCAAGGGTGGAATTTGGAATGTTTGCGATATTTTTAAAACTGCAAAAAGGGGTTTGGGCAAAATGTGATCCATTGCTGCTCTTCGTAATTGGCATATTTTCGGTATAAAAATTCGTAGCTTCAAACTGCAAATACGTGCAGAGAGCCAGAATTTAGCTCCAAAATATGGCTCAAGCGTTGAATTTGGGATGTTTAGTATATTTTGAAAATTGCAGGGAGGGTTTGTGCAGAATGTGATCCATCGCAGCTTTCAGTAATTGGCATATTTTCGGTATAAAAAGTCGTAATTTCTAACTGCGAATAGGTGCAGAGAGCCAGATTTTGGCTCCAAAATATGGCTCAAGCGTCGAATTGAGGATGTTTGAGATATTTTGAAAAATGCACAGAGGGTTTGGGCAAAATGTGACCCATCGCCGCTTTCAGTAACTGGCATATTTTCGGTTTAAAAAGTTGTAATTTCAAAATGCGAATACGTGCAGAGAGCCAGAATTTGGCTCCAAAATATGGCTCAAGGGTCGAATTTGGGATGCTTGGGATATTATGAAAACTGACTGGTGGGTTTGATCAAAATGTGAGCTATCGCCGCTTTCAGTAATAGACATATTTTCGGTATAAAAAGTCGTTATTTCAAACTGCGAAAACGTGCAGAAAGCCAGAATTTGGCTAGAAAATATGGTTCAAGGGTCTTATTTGGGAAGTTTTTCGATATTTTGAACACTGCACAGAGGGTTTGGGCAGAATGTGATCCATCGCCGCTCTAAGTAATTGGTATATTTTCGGTTTAAAAATTCGTAATTTCAAACTGCGAATACGTGCAGAGAGCCTGAATTTCGCTCCAAAATATGCCACAAGGGTGGAATTTGGGTTGTTTGCGACAGTTTGAAAACTGCAGGGGAAGGTTTTGGTAAAATGTGACCCATCGCTGCTCTCAGTAATTGGCATATTTTCGGTATAAAAAGACGTAATTTCAAACTGCGAATACGTGCAGAAAGCCTGAATTTGGCTCCAAAATATGGCTCAAGCTTCGAATTTGGGATGTTTGAGATATTTTGAAAACTGCAGGGGGGGTGGGGGGTTTGGGCAAAATGTGACCTATCGCCGCTCTCAGTAATTGACATATTTTCGGTATAAAGATTCGTAATTTCAAACTGCGAATATGTGCAGAGAGCCAGAATTTGGCTCCAAAATAAGGCTCCAGGGTCGAATTTGGGATGTTTGGGATATTTTGAAAACTGGAGGGAGGGTTTGGGCAAAATGTGATCCATCGCCGCTCTCCGTAATTGGCATATTTTCGGTATAAAAATTCGAAATTTCAAGCTGCGAATATTGGCAGAGAGCCACAATTTGGCTCCAAAATTTGGCTCAAGCGTCGAATTTGGGATGTTTGAGATGTTTTGAAAACTGCAGGGGGCTTAAGGCTTAAGAGCCTTAAGCTTAAGAGCTTAAGGCTTTTACGTGTACATCTTCCATTACCAATGGAAGATGTACACGTAAAACCGCTCTAATCCGGCTGAAACGTCGATATATGCAATAAAAAAAGAACTTCTCCCCTTTTCAATATCGTACTCAGTATTTTAACTAGAAACAACATACTCAGTATTTTAACTAGAAACAAATAGTTGATTGAAAATAAAGTATTTAAGGTTAATTTCTAACCAATAATGTATTTGCATCATTTTTGTCGTATATATAAAGAATTAATACAATAAACTGAAAATTCACAACAACCTGGAAAAACGGCAAAATATTGCATTATTCGATGATATTTTGTGTAAATCATATAAAGAAAAAGGCGGACGATAAACGTCAAAATATTGCTAAATTCGTTGATTTTGAGTAAAAAAGAAAATGCAAGAAAACTTACTTAAAAATGCAATATTATGCGAAATTCTGAGATTTGAAAGCCAAATCACATATCGTGAGAAAACGTGAAGTAGTATCGAAATCATGGTACAAACGAATATATTTACGTAAACTCAATAAAAATATTCTGCACGTATTCGCAGTTTGAAATTACATTTTATACCGAAAATATGCCAATTACTGAGTGTGGCGATGGATCACATTTTGCCCAGGCCCTCCCTGCAGTTTTCAAATTATCCCAAGCATCCCAAATTCGACCCTTGAGCCATATTTTGGAGTCACATTCTGGCTCTCTGCTCGTATTCGCTGTTTGAAATTATGAATTTTTATACCGAAAATATGTCAATTACTGAGGGCAGCGATAGGTCACATTTTGCCCAAACCCCCTTTGCACTTTTCAAAATATCCCAAACATCCCATGTTCGACGCTTGAACCATATTTTGGAGCCAAATTCCGGCTCTCTGCACGTATTCGCAGTTTGAAATTACATCATTTTATAACGAAAACATGCCAATTACTTAGCTCAGCGATAGGTCACATTTTGCCCAAACCCCCCTGCAGTTTTCAAAACAACTCAAACATCCCAAATTCGACGCTTGAGCCAAATTTTGGAGCCAAATTGTGGCTCTCTGCCAATATTCCCAGCTTGAAATTTCGAATTTTTATACCGAAAATATGCCAATTACGGAGAGCGGCGATGGATCACATTCTGCCCAAACCCTCCGTGCAGTTTTCAAAACATCGAAAACATCCAAAATTAGACCCTTGAACCATATTTTCTAGCCAAATTCTGGCTTTCTGCACGTGTTCGCAGTTTGAAATAATGTAGAGGTGACCCACGTGTTACAACAATAGTACAGTAATTCACCTGGAACTGTCGTCGTAGGGAGAGGAAGGGCTGGTAGGGTAGGTGGAGCAAGTCTAGGCTCCTCAGGAAGGGTAGGACAGAGGGAATCAATGCCTCTTAGGGGTCCTATGGGCACATATCCTAAGTGCCAGTGGTGCCGGGCAGGCGTCGTCCGCGTTGGGTCACATGCAGTTCAAATCTGGCCCACTCGGCCTGCGCGGGCTGCCGCGCGGGTAGGCCGTGCGCCGTCGTCGTCCACCAATCAGGGCACAGCCCTGCCTATACTGTAAAATGTCTCCTTGGCGGGCACTTTGAATGTGGTTCCCTCTACACTCCTCCCGTCCCTATAGAACAATGGGTATGTTGGAGGGAAAACGTTTCACTATATACAACATGTCTTTTTTGTAAAAAAGTCTCTTTTCATGAATGGGTCCTATTACAATTATTACCCGTATTATCTTTGCACTGTACACGAACATTACGATTATTACCCGTATTATCTTTGCACTATACACGAACTGTTTCAACATTGCATACACTACACTATTCCCTTTCCTTTTTTCTTTTTTTTTTCTTTTTTTTCTGCTCTTATGGCTCACACCGAGGACATGCATACTCTGGTTTTGACCGTACACTCGCCAGAGTCACTCCCACGCAGACCCCATGGAACCACTCCGCGCACATATCGCATTGCACCATAAACTTTCCATCGTATGGTTGCCGACACACACAGTAAAGGTCCTTATATGGCCCTCCCACTGGGTCCTGAACCTGTGACATATAATGTTTAAACTTCTCAATCCAGCCCGGGCATGTACGGTCCTTGCACTTCTTTAGTTTATCATGATTTGCTGTGATGTTGTCATTCTGGAGCTTGACCCTAAATAAGCAAGATGAGAACTTGTGGATGATGACGCCTGGGCCCTTCCACTGCGGTGATAGCTTCCGGCACTGCCCCTTCACCTGTGCCGTGTCTAGCAGGTAAACCAGGTCCCCTTTCTCATAGACCTGTAGCCGTGCCCGTAGGTCATAATCTCTCTTCATTCGTTCCTGGTTCGTGGATAGAGACTTCCGTGCCAGTCCATGCGCCTTCTCAATTTCCTTCTGCAAATTTGCTAGGTAAGGTACTGCATCTGATTGAAGTTGCACCTCCCGGGGGTACATTAAATCTATTGGCTGGTTGGTTTCCCAACCGAGCATTAACTTGGGCGTGAACCCCGTCTGTCGGTTCACACTAGACCTGATGGCCCCTGCTATGTGTTGAATATAGGTGTCCCAGCTGTCATGTTGGGAACTGGCATAACACCGCAATGCATCCATGATGGTTCTGTTATACCTTTCCACCTGCCCATTCGCCGACGGCCTGTAGGCGGTAGTACGGGCCTTGTGGATGTGCATCAATTCGCAGAGCTTCGTAAACAAGTCACTTTCAAAATTCCTGCCCTGATCGGTGAAGATTTCAAACGGATACCCGAACCTGGTGAAGAACCCATCGAGTGCTGCTCGGGCGGTGTTCTCTGCCGTCTGGGACGGTAGTGGCACACACTCAATCCATTTAGTGAACTGATCTACCATTACCAGGAGATATTCGTTGCCTTTCGGAGTCTTAGGCAATGGTCCCAGAATGTCCAAGTGTACCCTTTCCATTGGTGCACCCGCCTGGTACTTAAGCAGCTCATGCCTGCTGGTCTTGGATGCTTTTTTGTTCATACTACAGTGGTGGCATGATGCCACGTAATTTGCGACATCCGTTGATAGCCCGTACCAGAAGTACCTTGCTTTGACCCGCTCCATTGTGCGATTCCGGCCCTGGTGGCCCATATCAGGTATATCATGGCACAGATTCAGTACCTCCTGCCTCAGGCTGCTGGGTACATACAAAAGCTTCTGGGCGGCTCCCCCCTGATCTACTTTGTGCCACCACCAAAGCCCATTTTCCATGAGAAGTGCTTCTTTGTTTAACCAGTAGTATTTTGTTGCAGGGCTGGCCCCGAACAGGTCCCCTTCTTTTGGCTGACGGCCTCCCACCCATTCTCTTACCATTCTCATGTCCGGGTCTCTCTCCGTCCGCTCCTGTAACTCGAGTAAATGCAACCCTAGCCTGTCCGCCGTTGTTCTGGTGATGATCCTAATGTCTACTACTTCTGGGGCCACTGCGTCTTCTTCCTTATAAAGCGTCTCGGCAGGCTTTCTTCGGCCATCTTCACCAGGGTCCCATGGGAAGACAGCCAAGTTGGAATCCTCCGACCACCAGTCTTGAATAGGGGCTATAGTGCTCACGCGTCTAATCGTCCCCCGGATCTGAACGTTACATGCACATCTGAACGACCCCGTAGCCAGTGGGACGACGTCATCTACCGTCTCCTGGAAGGTCGCCCAGTTCTGATGTGCCCTGCGACAGTATGGGCATCCTCCACACGGCAGGTCCTGCACTGGCACGTCCTGGCGAAAGTGGGTACATGCCTGTTGAGTGCCTCCCTCCCTGGATAAAGAGTCTGCATTGTTGTGTTTTTTACCTGCTCTATGCTGGATTTTTAGATCAAATTGGCTCAGATCCTCCAGCCAACGTGCAAGTTGGCCCTGGGGGTTCTTAAACCTAACCAGCCAGACCAGGCTGCCATGGTCAGTGCGTATGGTAAAAGGCCGCCCCAAGAGATAGTGCCGGAACAGCCTGGTAAACCTGACTACTGCCAATAGCTCTTTCCTCGTGGTGCAATACCTTCTCTGTTCTGGGGTCAATGCGAAACTGGCATAAGCAATTACCTTTTCTTTCTTCTCTTGAACCTGTAGCAGCTCCGCTCCTATCGCCCAGTCGGAGGCATCGGTGTCCAGGATGAAGGGGTCATGTCCATTAGGTAATCCCAGCACCGGAGCTGTAGTTAAGGCCATTTTGATAGCTGCAAAAGCCTCCTGATGCTTGTCTCCCCATTCGAATCTGTTTCCGCCGGTCAGTGCGTATAGGGGTGCGGCTAACTCTGCAAATCCCTTTATGAAGGTCCGATGGTAGTTGACCAGTCCCAGAAATCTTTCCACGTCTTTGGATGATCCCGGCTTCTGCCATTTCACCACTGTGTCTATCGCCTCTTTTCCCAGTTCTAGTCCTGCCCTGCTGACCATCCTGCCTAAGAACTCAACCCGTTTCTTAAAGAGGGCGCATTTTTGTGGTTTCAGGCGTAAACCATAGGTTCTGAATCTCGCAAATACCTGTGCTAGGTTGGAGAGGTGGCTTTGGAATGAATCGCCCAGCACCAGGATGTCATCCAAGAATGCTAGCACAGTTTCCCAATTTAGCTCCCGCAACACCAAGTTCATAACCCTGGCGTAGGTAGCCGGAGCATTACAAAGACCAAAGGCCATTTTCTTAAATTCAAACAGTCCGTATTTCGTTATGAATGCCGTCTTCTTCCGATCTTCTTCTGCTATGTTGATCTGATAATATGCCGAGTTGGCATCTAGCTTGCTAAACCATTCGTTTCCCGCCAAGGTGTCCAGGCACTCATCGACTAGAGGGAGTGGGTACACGTCCTTTATGGTGCGAGAGTTCAACCCTCGATAGTCTACACACCACCGAACTGACGCATCCCTTTTCCTTACCAGAACTGGTGCCGATGCCCACTCAGATACTGACGGTTGGATGATGCCCGCATCGAGCATGCGCTGAAGGTGTCCTTTCTCCTCCTGTGCGAAGCATGCGGGTGTTCGTCGTATTTTTTGCTTCACAGGTCTTGCATTACCCGTGTCGATGCGGTGAGATACCTCCTTGAATGATCCCAGGTCAGATTCACTTGCGGCAAAGATGTCCTGGAAGTTCCATAACAGGTGGGTCAGTTGGCTTGCCTGCTCTGCTGACAGCGTTTCCTCGACGTCCTGTACCATGGTCATCATATGGGGAGGTAATTTGACTTGAGTTTCACTTCGTACCCTCCCCACTGCCCTTGCTGCTACCGCTGGGCCCGGCCCCGGTAAAATTTCCCATACTGCCTCTGCATTGGCCACATGCATCCGCCTCTTTAATGTGATATTCTGCCCTGTTACGTTGAGTACACATACCTTCAGGAATTCTCCCTCCTGATGGAGTGTGCGAACCACTGGCACCTGCCCATCCTCCAGGGGCTCCACTATACACTGGGGCATACTTTTGTCCATTTCACATTTGACCCTGGCCACTGAATGTGGTGGGATGACAGTGTATTGGAACACTGCTACCTTAGCGATGCACGGAGCTAGGTTAGGGTCAGGCTCCTCTTTCGTCTCTAGCTTCATAGGAATCACCTGTCCCTGTAATATCATTTGAGACTTGTCTAGGGCTATACTAACACCGTATCTTTTCATGAAATCGAGCCCTAGCAACATGTCGTCTGCAATAGGCGCCACATACACTCCCACCAGTGTTCCCGTAAGGTGCATTTGTTTCCCCGCCGTGCTTAAGGTTATGTGTTGTATCACCTGGGGTGGTGGGTTCAACCGTTGATGGATCTCCTGGGAGATAATGGTGACCTCGGCCGCTGTATCCACAATCGCCTTGACCTCCACGTCCCCGATCTGGACTGGGATCCAAAACATAGAGCCGGATCTGAGCTGTCTGATGGTTATGTGATCTCTTCCCCCGTCCTGCTCTTCCGTGCCCGACGTCCCTTGGCCCGCCCCTATCGTGCTCTCCCTTTCTAGGCCTGTTGTACATTGGGTCGGAGTTAGGCCGACTGGACCGACCCATCCGTGTTTAAAGACTCTTTCTCGTCCTCAAATGAAACGCGCAGCTTGTTGCCCAGGGGGTCCCTGAGCCGGCGGCTTCCCTCCCCATCACTTCCCGGTTCCAGACAGTCCCGAGCCACGTGACCCTCTTTCCTACATCTGAAACACTGCAGCGATCGCCTGGGAGATGGGGAACGACGAATATGCGGCGATATGATGGCCATCGTGAGACGCCTCAAACTCTCACACACCTGATCCAATTTCCCGCTGAGTTCTGAGACACCTGCTACCAAGACGTCCAGTTTCGCCTCCGTGTCCATGGAAGATGAAGGACCCGAGCCTGCACTCGACGGATGGTGAGTACCGGTTCCACGGCCTGCGGGACTGGTAGCCGGCGAGGCACCTGGTGTCGAGCGCCGAGAAGCGTCCTTACTCCTGGGTGGTTGCTCATACCGGGAGTACCTGCCCACTGCATTCACTCTTACTGCTGGCCCCTGGGACCCGCGGCGGTGGGAGTCGTGCCTGCTTGAACTTGCGGAGCCGTGGATTGCTACGGCATTGTGCTGGAAGGTTTGGGCCCGGTCGATGGCCTCTTCCATTGACGAATTCCTTGCATTGGCAATGTATTCTGCCAGAGTCTTGTCCTGTAATCCCTGGCCGAATCTCATTTCTGCGATTTGTTCCACTTCCCATCGTGGCACATGTTTGTGGGCCCGATGAGCCAAGTGGTGGGCCCTATCTGCCCAATCAGCAATATCTTCTTCTGGTTCCTGCTGGGCCTGGTTAAACTTCATCATGGCTACATCCAGAACTTCCCTATCGCCAAATCGCTTGATCATCTTATGCATCATGCGAATATAATCGATCGACGGTTCTCTGTCCAGTAAGCGATTGTAAAAATCACTTGCCTTACCCTTGAGGCACCATCCTAACTGTGTCAATGACGTAGGCCCGCTCCAGTCCTTTTCCGAGGCATAAGACGTGAAGCGGCGGTAGAAGGTGGCCCAATCTGACTTCCCGTCATAGTCCAACGCCCGAGGTGGTGTGCGGAAGGTCTCTTTCTGTTGGCGATAACCTGTCCGCCTGCTGCGGGATAGAGAGGCATCCGAATCGGAAGTCAGAGAGCTGTGTGACGAGTGTCGAGCTGTCCGTCTCCTTGATCGAGCCGATCGATGGTGGGAGGGGCTCCCCTGCCGAGTACCTTGCTGGCCACTAGCCCTGGAGTAAGCTGGTGACTGAGGTCGACGTCCACGTTGGCTGCTGCTGGCGGCACCCCTAGAGGAGTGGCGGGTTCCCGTTTCGCTGGACGAGGACGATGAACGACTTCCTGCCCCCTGACCTAAGGGCCCGGGGCCCTGTTGGGACGGGTCCACCTCAAACGATATAGCAGCCAACAACTCGGGTCTGGCCCGAAGGCGGTTGATATCATAAATGTTGTCCTCCGTGATCACGTGGCGATGCCGAAACTTGATAATGCGAGCGGCCAATTTATCTCCTACACCCGGTAGCAGCTGCAGCTCAGCAGCCGAAGCAGAGTTTATCTTGATTTGGGCCATTGTGCTGGTGTCGAAAGTTAAAGCTCCGATATATCGTGCCACACCTGGTAATAAGCCTTAGATCTGGGGCCAGGCACCTCACATGTATACCACCCCAAACAGAAAAAAAAAAAAAAACACAGACACCAATAGCCACACTTAAGGTTCCAATGTTCAGAGATAGAGATAAATGTTCCACAAGGAAAAATAAGCACTGCACAGTCAATAATGTAAATGATGGGGCCAGGTGGGTTTCAAGCAACATAAAACACTGCACACTTAATTGGTACCTAAATCACTTGAGGCTTAGACAAAAACTGGGCACTTACTGCACTTGCAAAGCTGGAAAATCTGATATGGCAGGCACTTTGAGGAACTTTAACAAGCAATGTGCCTGATTTTCATAAGCACTGGGCTGAGGGTTCCCAAAAACACTTTTTTCAGGTGAACGTGTGGAACTGTGTGCAGGGCGGATCACCATCCACCTTAAATCTGGTATGAACTCAAACTCACTGGCTCACTTAATGTATCTCTTCCCCTTGAGCCGTTACTTCTGTAGAAAGCCTAGAACAGGTTACGTCTAGCTAACAGTAGAAATGAGAAAGTAACAGACCTGTAGCAAGCACCCTGCAGAGCTGGGACCAGCGTCGCTGTAGTAAACACACTGGAGACGGATGCGCTCGGGAACGACAGCCTGAAATCCTCCGCGAGCGGATTCGTAAACAATACAGGTCGGGTATGCTCATGAACGGTGGCCCGTATTCCGTGTGAATGGTGGTACTCGTCTCCCCTTCTTCAAAGAACTTGGGGACCGCGGGAATCGGTGCTTGGGGGACAAGACAATAAAATGCAACAAATCCGGAGAAATAATCCGTATAAAACACTGATAACTGGAACTTATGGAGAATCTTGGGGGATTGCACGAGATGTGGAATAAAACATATGAACAAAAAACAGGGGTTGAAATATCTTGGGCACCGCTATTGAACAACAAACCGAAGAACATCTATGGTGCAACCAAAGCCAGTAATTCGAGACTGGAACCGTTGAACACTATCTAAGACGTCTTGACTGAAGTCGGCAGAACGATGATGCAGATATCTTGGCGAGGTCCTCTTGATCACCGCGTGGGAACGTTTACTCACTGCGCCAATGTAGAGGTGACCCACGTGTTACAACAATAGTACAGTAATTCACCTGGAACTGTCGTCGTAGGGAGAGGAAGGGCTGGTAGGGTAGGTGGAGCAAGTCTAGGCTCCTCAGGAAGGGTAGGACAGAGGGAATCAATGCCTCTTAGGGGTCCTATGGGCACATATCCTAAGTGCCAGTGGTGCCGGGCAGGCGTCGTCCGCGTTGGGTCACATGCAGTTCAAATCTGGCCCACTCGGCCTGCGCGGGCTGCCGCGCGGGTAGGCCGTGCGCCGTCGTCGTCCACCAATCAGGGCACAGCCCTGCCTATACTGTAAAATGTCTCCTTGGCGGGCACTTTGAATGTGGTTCCCTCTACAATAACGACATTTTTACCGAAAATATGTCTATTACTGAAAGCGGCGATAGCTCACATTTTGCCCAAACCCACCAGTCAGTTTTCATAATATCCCAAGCATCCCAAATTCGACCCATGAGCCATATTTTGGAGCCAAATTCTGGCTCTCTGCACGTATTCGCATTTTGAAATTACAACTTTTTAAACCGAAAATATGCCAGTTACTGAAAGCGGCTATGGGTAACATTTTGACCAAACCCTCTATGCAGTTTTCAAAATATCTCAAACATCCCCAATTCGACGCTTGAGCCATATTTTGGAGCCAAATTCTGGCTCTCTGCGCCTATTCGCAGTTTGAAATTACGAGTTTTTATACCGAAAATATGCCAATTACTTAGAGCGGCGATGGATCACATTCTGCACAAACCTTCCCTGCAGTTTTCAAAATATCCCACACATCCCAAATTAAACGGTTGAGCCATATTTTGGAGCTAAATTCTGGCTCTCTGCACGTATTTGCAGTTTGAAGCTACGAATTTTTATACCGAAAATATGCCAATTACGGAGAGCAGCAATGGATCACATTTTGCCCAAACCCCTTTTTGCAGTTTTCAAAATATCGCAAACATCCCAAATTCCACCCTTGCGGCTTATTTTGGAGCGAAGTTCTGGCTCTCTGCACGTATTCACAGTTTTAAATTAGGAATTTTTATACCGAAAATATACCAATTACTTAGAGCAGCGATGGATTACATTTTGCCCAAACCCTCCGTGCAGTTTTCAAAATATCCAAAACATCTCAAATTCGACACTTGAGCCATATTTTCTAGCCAAATTCGGGCTTTCTGCACGTATTCACAGTTTGAAATAACGACTTTTTATCCCGAAAATATGCCAATTACTGAAAGCGGCGATAGATCACATTTTGCTCAAATCCACCATTCAGTTTTCAAAATATCCCAAACATCCCAAATACGACCCTTGAGCCATATTTTGGAGCCAAATTCTGGCTCTCTGCACCTATTCGCAGTTTGAAATTACGACATTTTATACCGAAAATATGTCAATTACTGAGAGCAGCGATTGGTCACATTTTACCTAAACCCCCCCTGCAGTTTTCAAAATATCCCAAACATCCCAAATTTTGGCTCTCTGCACGTATTCGCAGTTTTAAATTAGGGATTTTTATACCGAAAATATGCTAATTACTTTGAGAGGCGATGGAGCACATTTTGCCCAAACCCTCCGTGCAGTTTTCAAAAAATCCCAAACTTCCCAAATTCGACCCTGGAGCCTTATTTTAGAGCCAAGTTCTTGCTTTCTTCAAGTATTCGCAGTTTGAAATAACGACTTTTTATACCGAAAATATGTCAAATACTGAAAGCTGCAATGGGTCACATTCTGCTCAAACCCCCTTGCAGTTTTCAAAATATCCCAAACATACCAAATTCGACCCTTGAGCCAATTTTTGGAGCCAAATTGTGGCTGTCTGCACATATTCGCATTTTGAAATTACGACTTTTTATACCGAAAATATGCCAATTACTGAGAGGGGCGGTAGGTCACATTTAGCCGAACCCCCCTCCGTGCAGTTTTCGAACTATCCCAAACATCCCAAATTCGACCCTTGAGAATGTTTTTGGAGCCAAATTTTGGCTCTCTGCACGTATTTGCTGTTTGAAATTACGACTTTTTATCCCAAACATCCCAAACTTGACGCTTGAAAATATGCCAATTACTGAAAGATGCGATGGGTCACGTTTTGCCCAAACCCCCCTGCAGTTTGCAAAATATCCCAAACATCCAAATTCGACCTTTGAGCCATATTTTGGAGCCAAATTCTAGCTTTCTGCACGTATTCGCAGTTTGAAATTACGACATTTTATACCGAAAATATGCCAATTACTAAGTGCAGCGATGGATCACATTTTGCCCAGGCCTTCCCTGCACTATGCAAAATATCCCAAACATCCCATATTCGACCCATGAGCTATATTTTGGAGACAAATTCTGGCTCTCTGCACGTATTCGCATTTTGAAATTATGACTTTTTATACCGAAAATATGCCAATTACTGAGAGCAGCGATAGGTCACATTTAGCCGAAACCCCCTCCTTGCAGTTTTCAAAACTTCCCAAACATCCCAAATTCGATCCTTGAGAATGTTTTTGGAGCCAAATTTTGGCTCTCTGCACGTATTCGCTGTTTGAAATTACGACTTTTTATCCCAAACGTCCAAAACTTGACTCTTGAAAATATGCCAATTACTGAAAGAAACGATGGGTCACGTTTTGCCCAAACCCCCCTGCAGTTTGCAAAATATCCCAAACATCCAAATTCGACCTTTGAGCCATATTTTGGAGCCAAATTCTAGCTTTCTGCACGTATTCGCCCTTTGAAATTACGTCATTTTATACCGAAAATATGCCAATTACTGAGAGCGGCGATGGGTCACATTTTGCCCAAACCCCCCTGCAGTTTTCAAAATATACCAAACATCCCAAATTCGACCCGGGAGCGTTATTTTGGGGCCAAATTCTGGCTCTCTGCACGTATTTGCAGTTTGAAATTACGACTTTTTATACGGAAAATATGCAAATTACTGAAAGCAGCGATGCGTCACATTTTGCCCAAACCCCGCTTGCAGTTTTCAAATATCCCAAACATCCCAAATTCGACTCTTGAGCCATACTTTATAGCCAAATTCTAGCTCTCTGCAAGTATTCGCAGTTTGAAATTATGACTTTTTATACTGAAAATATGTCAATTACGGAAAGCGGCGATGGATCACATTAGGCCCAAACCCTCCCTGCAGTTTTAAAAATATCCCAAACATCCCAAATTCGACCCTGGAGCCTTATTTTAGAGCCAAATTCTGGCTCTCTTCACGTATTCGCAGTTTGAAATTACGACATTTTATACCGAAAATATGCCAATTACTGAGAGCGGCGATTGGTCACATTTTGCCCAAACCCACCTGAAGTTTTCAAAATATCCCAAACATCGCAAATTCGACCCTTGAGCGAAGTTTTGGAGCGAGGCTGAAGAGAGTGAAGCAGAGGCTCAAGAGAGGGATGCAGAGGCACAAGAAAATGATGAAGAGGCTCAAGAGAGTGCTGCTGAGGCTCAAGAGAGGGATGCTGAGGCTCCAGAGAGTGATGCAGAGGGTCCAGAGAGTGATGCAGAGGCTGAAGTGAGAGATGCAGAGGCTTAAGAGAGTGACACAGAGGCTCAAGAGTGATGCAGAGGCTCAAGAGAATGATGTAGAGGCTTAAGAGAGGGATGCAGAGGCTCAAGAGAATGATGCAGAGGCTCATGAGAGTGATGCAAACGTCAAGATAGGAATGCAGAGGATTAAGAGAGTGATGCAGAGGCTCAAGAGTCGGATGTAGAGGCTCAAGAGAGTAAGGCAGAAGCTCAAGAGAGTGATGCAGAGGCTTAAGAAAGTGATGCACAGGCTGAAGAGAGTGATGCAGAGGCTCAAAAGAGTGATGTAGAGGCTCAAGAGAGTGATGCAGAGGCTCAGGAGAGTGATGCAGAGGCTTAAGAGAGTGATGCAGAGGCTGAAGAGAGTGATGCAGAGGCTCAAGAGAGTGATGCAGAGGATCATGAGCGTGATGCAGAGGCTCGAGAGAGTAATGCAGAGGCCTCAAGAGAGGGATTCAGAGGCTTAAGAGAGGGATGTAGAGGCTCAAGAGAGTAATGCAGAGGCTCAAGAGAGTGATGCAGAGGCTCAAGAGAGGGATGCAGAGGCTAAAGAGAGTGATGCAGAGGCTGAAGAGAGTGATGCAGAGGCTCAAGAGAGGAATGCAGAGGCTCAAGAGAGTTATTGAGAGGCTTTCGAGAGTGATGCAGAGACTTAAGAGAGTGATGCAGAGGCGTAAGAGAGGGATTCAGAGGCTCAAGAGAGGGATGCAGAGGGTCATGATAGGGATGCAGGAGCTCACGAGAGTGATGCAGATGCTCAAGAGAGTGATTCTGAGGCTTGCGAGAGTGATGCAGAGGCTTAAGAGAGTGATGCAGAGGCTTAAGAGAAGGGTGCAGAGGCTCAAGAGAGGGATGCAGAGGATCAAGAGAGGGATGCAGAGGATCAAGTGAGGGATGCAGAGGCACAAGAGAAAGATGAAGAGGCTCAAGAGAGGGATACAGAGGCTAAAGAGAGTGATGCAGAGGCTCAAGAGAGTTCTGCAGAGGCTCAAGAGAGGGATGCAGAGGCTCAAGAGAGGGATGCAGAGGCTCAAGAGAGGGATGCAGAAGCTCAAGAGAGGGATGCAGAGGCTCAAGAGAGGGAAGCAGAGGCTCAAGTGAGGGGATGCAGAGGCACATGAGAGGAATGCAGAGGCTCTTGAGAGTGATGCAGAGGCTCAAGAGAGGGATGCATAGGCTTAAGATAGTGATGCAAAGGCTCAAGAGAGGGATGCAGGAGTTCAAGAGAGGGATGCAGAGGCTCAAGAGAGTGATGCAGAGGCTTAAGAGAGGGATGCAGCGGCTCAAGAGAGTGAAGCAGAGGCTTAAGAGAGGGATGCAGAGGAACAAGATAATGATGAAGAGGCTCAAGAGAGTGCTGCTGCGGCTCAAGAGAGGGGTGCTGAGGCTCCAGAGAGGGATGCAGAGGCTCCATAGAGTGATGCAGAGGCTGAAGTTAGAGATGCAGAGGCTTAAGAGAGTGAAGCAGAGGCTCAAGAGAGTGATGCAGTCTCAAGAGAGGAATGCAGATGCTCAGGAGAGTGATTAAGAGGCTTACGAGAGTGATGCAGAGACATAAGAGAGTGATGCAGAGGCGTAAGAGTGGGATGCAGAGGCTCAAGAGAGGGATGCAGAGGCTCAAGATAGGGATGCAGGAGCTCAAGAGAGTGATGCCGAGGCACACGAGAGTGATTCAGAGGCTTACGAGAGTGATGCAGATGATCAAGAGAGGGATGCAGAGGCTTAAGAGAGGGATGCATAGGCTTGGGAGAATGATGTAGAGGCTTATGAGAGGGATGCAGAGGCTCAAGAGAATGATGCAGTGGCTCAAGAGAGTGACGCAAATGATCAAGAGAGGGATGCAGAGGCATAAGAGAGTCATGCAGAGGCTCAAGAGAGTGATGTAGAGGCTTATGAGAATGATGCAGAGGCTCAAGAGAGTGATGCAGAGGCTTAAGAGAGTGGTGCAGAGGCTTAAGATTGAGATGCAGAGGCTCAAGAGAGGGATGCAGAGGCTCAAGAGAGGGGATGCAGAGGCACAAGAGAGGGATGCATAGGCTCGTGAGAGTGATGCAGAGGCTTAAGAGAGGGATGCATAGGCTTGGGAGAGTGATGCAAAGGCTCACGAGAGGGATGCAGAGGCTCAAGAGAATGATGAAGAGGCTAAAGGGAGTGCTGTAGAGGCTCAAGAGAGGGATGCTGAGGCTCCAGAGAGGGATGCAGAGGCTCCAGAGAGTTATGCAGAGGCTGAAGAGAGTGATGTAGAGGCTCAAGAGAGTGATGCAGAGGCTTAAGAGAGTGACTCAGAAGCTCAAGAGAGTTATGCAGAGGCTCAAGAGAACGATGTAGAGGCTTAAGAGAGGGATGCAGAGGCTCAAGAGAGTGATGCAGAGGCTTAAGAGAGTGATGCAGAGGCTTAAGATTGAGATGCAGAGGCTCAAGAGAGGGATGCAGAGGCTCAAGAGAGGGGATGCAGAGGCACAAGAGAGGGATGCAGAGGCTCGTGAGAGTGATGCAGAGGCTCAAGAGAGGGATGCATAGGCTTGGGAGAGTGATGCAAAGGCTCACGAGAGGGATGCGGAGGCTCAAGAGAGGGATGCTGAGGCTCCAGAGAGGGATGCAGAGGCTCCAGAGAGTTATGCAGAGGCTGAAGAGAGTGATGTAGAGGCTCAAGAGAGTGATGCAGAGGCTTAAGAGAGTGACTCAGAAGCTCAAGAGAGTTATGCAGAGGCTCAAGAGAATGATGTAGAGGCTTAAGAGAGGGATGCAGAGGCTCAAGAGAATGATGCAGAGGCTCAAGGGAGTGATACAGAGGCTTAAGAGAGTGAAGCAGAGGCTGAAGAGAGTGATGCAGAGGCTTAAGAGAGTGATGCAGACGACAAAGAGAGGGAATCAGAGGCTTAAGAGAGTGATGCAGAGGCTTACTAGAGTGTTGCAGAGGCTCTAGAGAGGGATACAGAGGCTCATGAGAGTGATGCAGAGGCTCAAGAGAGTGATGCAGAGGGTTAGGAGAATGATGCAGAGGCTCAAGAGAGTGATGCAGAGGCTCATGAGAGTGATGCAGAGGGTTAGGAGAATGATGCAGAGGCTCAAGAGAGTGATGCAGAGGCTTAAGAGAGTGATGCAGAGGCTTAAGAGAGGGATGCAGAGGCTCAAGAGAGGGATGCAAAGGCTCAAGAGAGGGGATGCAGAGGCACAAGAGAGGGATGCAGAGGCTCGTGGGAGTGATCCAGAGGCTCAAGAGCGGGATGCATAGGCTTGGGAGAGTGATGCAAATGCTCACGAGAGGGATGCAGAGGCTCATGAGAGGGATGCAGGAGTTCAAGAGAGGGATGCAGAGGCTCAAGAGAGTGATGCAAAGGCTTAAGAGAGGGATGCAGAGGCTCAAGAGAGTGATGCAGAGGGTTAGGAGAGGGATGCAGAGGCTCAAGAGAATGATGAAAAGGCTAAAGAGAGTGCTGTAGAGGCTCAAGAGAGGGATGCTGAGGCTCCAGAGAGGGATGCAGAGGCTCCAGAGATTTATGCAGAGGCTGAAGAGAGTTATGCAGAAGCTCAAGAGAATGATGTAGAGGCTCAAGGGAGTGCTGCAGACGATCAATAGAGGGATGCAGAGGCTTAAGAGAGTGATGCAGAGGTTCAAGAGAGTGATGTAGAGGCTCAAGAGAGTGATGCAGAGGTTCAAGAGAGTGATGCAGAGGCTGAGGAGAGTGATGCAGAGGCTCAAGAGAGTGATGCATATGATAAAGAGAGTGATGCAGAGGGTCTAGAGAGTGATGCAGAGGCTCAAGAGAGTGATGCAGAGGCTCAAGAGAGTGATGCAGAGGAGTATGAGCGTGATGCAGAGGCCCGAGAGAGTGATGCAGAGGCCTCAAGCGAGGAATTCAGAGGCTCAAGAGAGTGATGCAGAGGCTCAAGAGAGTGATTCAGAGGCTTACGAGAGTGATGCAGAGGCTTAAGAGAGTGATGCCGAGGCTTAAGAGACGGATGCAGAGGCTCAAGAGAGGGATGCAGAGGCTCAAGAGAGAGATGAAGAGGCTCAAGAGAGGGATACAGAGGCTCAAGTGAGGGATGCAGAGGCACCAGAGAAAGATGCAGAGGCTCAAGAGAGGGATGCAGAGGCTAAAGAGAGTTCTGCAGAGGCTCAAGAGAGTTCTGCAGAGGCTCAAGAGACTGATGCATAGGCTTACGAGAGTGATGCAGATGATCAAGAGAGTGATGCAGAGGCTTAAGAGAGTGATGCAGAGGCTGAAGAGAGTGATGCATAGGCTCAAGAGAGTGTTGCAGAGTCTCAAGAGAGGGATGCAGAGGCTCAAGAGAGGGAAGCAGAGGCTCAAGTGAGGGGATGCAGAGGCACAAGAGAGGAATGCAGAGGCTCTTGAGAGTGATGCAGAGGCTCAAGAGAGGGATACAGAGGCTCAAGAGAGTGATGCAGAGGCTCAAGAGAGTGATGCATAGGCTCAAGAGAGTGATGCAGATGCTTAAGAGAGGGATGCTGAGGCTCAAGAGAAGGATGTAGAGGCTCAAGAGAGTAATGCAGAAGCTCAAGAGAGTGATGCAGAGGCTCAAGAGAGGGATGCAGAGACTTAAGAGAGTGATGCAGAGGCTTAAGGGAGGGATGCAGAGGCTCAAGAGAGGGATGCAGAGGCTCAAGAGAGGGATGCAGAGGCTCAAGAGAGGGAAGCAGAGGTTCAAGTTAGGGGATGCAGAGGCACAAGAGAGGAATGCAGAGGCTCTTGAGAGTGATGCAAAGGCTCAAGAGAGGGATGCAGGAGTTCAAGAGAGGGATGCAGAGGCTCAAGAGAGTGATCCAGAGGCTTAAGAGAGGGATGCAGAGTCTCAAGTGAGTGAAGAAGAGCCTTAGGAGAGGGATGCAGAGGCAGAAGAAAATGATGAAGAGGCTCAAGAGAGTGCTGCTGAGGCTCAAGAGAGGGGTGCTGAGGCTCCAGAGAGGGATGCAGAGGCTCCAGAGAGTGATGCAGAGGCTGAAGTGAGAGATGCAGAGGCTTAAGAGAGTGACGCAGAGGCTCAAGAGAGTGATGCAGAGGCTTAAGAGAGTGACTCAGAAGCTCAAGAGAGTTATGCAGAGGCTCAAGAGAATGATGTAGAGGCTTAAGAGAAAGATGCAGAGGCTCAAGAGAATGATGCAGAGGCTCAAGGGAGTGATGCAGAGGCTTAAGAGAGTGAAGCAGAGGCTGAAGAGAGTGATGCAGAGGCTTAAGAGAGTGATGCAGACGATAAAGAGAGGGAATCAGAGGCTTAAGAGAGTGTCGCAGAGGCTTACTAGAGTGTTGCAGAGGCTCAAAAGAGGGATACAGAGGCTCATGAGAGTGATGCAGAGGCTCAAGAGAGGGATGCATAGGCTTAAGAGTGTTATGCAGAGGCTCATGAAAGTGATGCAGAGGGTTAGGAGAATGATGCAGAGGCTCAAGAGAGTGATGCAGAGGCTTAAGAGAGGGTTGCAGAGGGTCAAGAAAGGGATGCAGAGGCTCAAGAGAGGGGATGCAGAGGCACAAGAGAGGGATGCAGAGGCTCGTCAGAGTGATGCAGAGGCTCAAGAGCGGGATGCATAGGCCTGGGAGAGTGATGCAAAGGCTCACGAGAGGGATGCAGAGGCTCATGAGAGGGATGCAGGAGTTCAAGAGAGGGATGCAGAGGATCAAGAGAGTGATGCAGAGGCTTAAGAGAGGGATGCAGAGGCTTAAGAGAGTGATGCAGAGGCTTAAGAGACGAATGCAGAGGCCCAAGAAAATGATGAAGAGGCTAAAGAGAGTGCTGTAGAGGCTCAAGAGAGGGATGCTGAGGTTCCAGAGAGGGATGCAGAGGCTCCAGAGTGTTATACAGAGGCTGAAGAGAGTGATGTAGAGGCTCAAGAGAGTGATGCAGAGGCTTGAGAGAGTGACTCAGAAGCTCAAGAGAGTTATGCAGAGGCTCAAGAGAATGATGTTGAGGCTTAAGAGAGGGATGCAGAGGCTCAGGAGAATGATGCAGAGGCTCAAGGGAGTGATGCAGACGATCAACAGAGGGATGCAGAGGCTTAAGAGAGTGATGCAGAGGCTCAAGAGAGTGATGTAGAGGCACAAGTGAGTGATGCAGAGGCTCAGGTGAGTGATGCAGAGGGTCTAGAGAGTGATGCAGAGGCTCAAGAGAGTGATGCAGAGGCTCAGGAGAGTGATGCAGCGGAGTATGAGCGTGATGCAGAGGAGTATGAGCGTGATGCAAAAGCTCGAGAGAGTGATGCAGAGGAGTATGAGCGTGATGCAAAAGCTCGAGAGAGTGATGCAGAGGCCTCAAGCGAGGGATTCAGAGGATTAAGAGAGTGATGCAGAGGCTCAAGAGAGTGATTCAGAGGCTTACGAGAGTGATGCAGAGGTTTAAGAGAGTGATGCAGAGGCTTAAGAGACGGATGCAGAGGCTCAAGAGAGGGATGCAGAGGCTCAAGAGAGAGATGCAGAGGCTCAAGAGAGGGATGCAGAGGCTCAAGTGAGGGATGCAGAGACTTAAGAGAGTGATGCAGAGGCTTAAGAGAGGGATTCAGAGGCTAAAGAGAGTGAAGCAAAGGCTCAAGAGAGTTCTGCAGAGGCTCAAGAGAGTGGTGCATAGGCTTACGAGAGTGATGCAGGTGATCAAGAGAGGGATGCAGAGGCTTAAGAGAGTGATGCAGAGACTGAAGAGAGTGTTGCGTAGGCTTAGGAGAGGGATGCAGAGGGCCAAGAGAGTGATGAATAGGCTCAAGAGAGTGATGCAGATGCTTAAGAGAGGGATGCAGAGGCTCAAGAGAAGGATGTAGAGGCTCAAGAGAGTAATGCAGAGGCTCAAGAGAGTGATGCAGAGGCTCAAGAGAGGGATGCAGAGACTTAAGAGAGTGATGCAGAGGTTTAAGAGAGGGATGCAGAGGCTCAAGAGAGGGATGCAGAGGCTCAAGAGAGTGATGCAGAGGCTCAAAAGAGGGAAGCAGAGGCTCAAGTGAGGGGATGCAGAGGCACATGAGAGGAATGCAGAGGATCTTGAGAGTGATGCAAAGGCTCAAGAGAGGGATGCATAGGCTTAAGAGAATGATGAAGAGGCTAAAGGGAGTGCTGTAGAGGCTCAAGAGAGGGATGCTGAGGCTCCAGAGAGGGATGCAGCGGCACCAGAGAGTTATGCAGAGGCTGAAGAGAGTGATGTAGAGGCTCAAGAGAGTGATGCAGAGGCTTAAGAGAGTGACTGAGAAGCTCAAGAGAGTTATGCAGAGGCTCAAGAGAATGATGTAGAGGCTTAAGAGAATGATGCAGAGGCTCAAGAGAATGATGCAGAGGCTCAAGGGAGTGATACAGAGGCTTAAGAGAGTGAAGCAGAGGCTGAAGAGAGTGATGCAGAGGCTTAAGAGAGTGATGCAGACGACAAAGAGAGGGAATCAGTGGCTTAAGAGAGTGATGCAGAGGCTTACTAGAGTGTTGCAGAGGCTCAAGAGAGGGATACAGAGGCTCATGAGAGTGATGCAGAGGCTCAAGAGAGTTATGCAGAGGCTCATGTGAGTGATGCAGAGGGTTAGGAGAATGATGCAGAGGCTCAAGAGAGTGATGCAGAGGCTTAAGAGAGTGATGCAGAGGCTTAAGAGAGGGATGCAGAGGCTCAAGAGAGGGATGCAAAGGCTCAAGAGAGGGGATGCAGAGGCACAAGAGAGGGATGCAGAGGCTCGTGGGAGTGATCCAGAGGCTCAAGAGCGGGATGCATAGGCTTGGGAGAGTGATGCAAATGCTCACGAGATGGATACAGAGGCTCATGAGAGGGATGCAGGGGTTCAAGAGAGGGATGCAGAGGCTCAAGAGAGTGATGCAGAGGCTTAAGAGAGGGATGCAGAGGCTCAAGAGAGTGATGCAGAGGGTTAGGAGAGGGATGCAGAGGTTCAAGAGAATGATGAAGAGGCTAAAGAGAGTGCTGTAGAGGCTCAAGAGAGGGATGCTGAGGCTCCAGAGAGGGTTGCAGAGGCTCCAGAGATTTATGCAGAGGCTGAAGAGAGTTATGCAGAGGCTCAAGAGAATGATGTAGAGGCTTAAGAGAGGGATGCAGAGGCTCAGGAGAATGATGCAGAGGCTCAAGGGAGTGATGCAGACGATCAAGAGAGGGATGCAGAGGCTTAAGAGGGTGATGCAGAGGTTCAAGAGAGTGATGTAGAGGCTCAAGAGAGTGATGCAGAGGTTCAAGAGAGTGATGCAGAGGCTGAGGAGAGTGATGCAGAGGCTCAAGAGAGTGATGCATAGGATAAAGAGAGTGATGCAGAGGGTCTAGAGAGTGATGCAGAGGCTCAAGAGAGTGATGCAGAGGCTCAAGAGAGTGATGCAGATGAGTATGAGCGTGATGCAGGGGCCCGAGAGAGTGATGCAGAGGCCTCAAGCGAGGGATTCAGAGGCTGAAGAGAGTGATGCAGAGGCTCAAGAGAGTGATTCAGCGGCTTACGAGAGTGATGCAGTGGCTTAAGAGAGTGATGCCGAGACTTAAGAGACGGATGCAGAGGCTCAAGAGAGGGATGCAGAGGCTCAAGAGAGAGATGAAGAGGCTCAAGAGAGGGATGCAGAGGCTCAAGTGAGGGATGCAGAGGCACAAGAGAAAGATGCAGAAGCTCAAGAGAGGGATGCAGAGGCTAAAGAGAGTGATGCAGAGGCTCAAGAGAGTTCTGCAGAGGCTCAAGAGACTGATGCATAGGCTTACGAGAGTGATGCAGATGATCAAGAGAGTGATGCAGAGGCTTAAGAGAGTGATGCAGAGGCTGAAGAGAGTGATGCATAGGCTCGAGAGAGTGATGCAGAGTCTCAAGAGAGCGATGCAGAGGCTCAAGAGAGGGAAGCAGAGGCTCAAGTGAGGGGATGCAGAGGCACAAGAAAGGAATGCAGAGGCTCTTGAGAGTGATGCAGAGGCTCAAGAGAGGGATGCAGAGGCTCAAGAGAGTGATGCAGAGGCTCAAGAGAGTGATGCATAGGCTCAAGAGAGTGATGCAGATGCTTAAGAGAGGGATGCTGAGGCTCAAGAGAAGGATGTAGAGGCTCAAGAGAGTAATGCAGAAGCTCAAGAGAGTGATGCAGAGGCTCAAGAGAGGGATGCAGAGACTTAAGAGAGTGATGCAGAGGCTTAAGGGAGGGATGCAGAGGCTCAAGAGAGGGATGCAGAGGCTCAAGAGAGGGATGCAGAGGCTCAAGAGAGGGAAGCAGAGGCTCAAGTGAGGGGATGCAGAGGCACAAGAGAGGAATGCAGAGGCTCTTGAGAGTGATGCAAAGGCTCAAGAGAGGGATGCAGGAGTTCAAGAGAGGGATGCAGAGGCTCAAGAGAGTGATGCAGAGGCTTAAGAGAGGGATGCAGAGGCTCAAGTGAGTGAAGCAGAGCCTTAGGAGAGGGATGCAGAGGCACAAGAAAATGATGAAGAGGCTCAAGAGAGTGCTGCTGCGGCTAAGGAGAGGGGTGCTGAGGCTCCAGAGAGGGATGCAGAGGCTCCAGAGAGTGATGCAGAGGCTGAAGTGAGAGATGCAGAGGCTTAAGAGAGTGACGCAGAGGCTCAAGAGAGTGATGCAGAGGCTTTAGAGAGTGACTCAGAAGCTCAAGAGAGTTATGCAGAGGCTCAAGAGAATGATGTAGAGGCTTAAGAGAAGGATGCAGCGGCTGAAGAGAATGATGCAGAGGCTCAAGGGAGTGATGCAGAGGCTTAAGAGAGTGAAGCAGAGGCTGAAGAGAGTGATGCAGAGGCTTAAGAGAGTGATGCAGACGATAAAGAGAGGGAATCAGAGGCTTAAGAGAGTGTCGCAGAGGATTACTAGAGTGTTGCAGAAGCTCAAAAGAGGGATACAGAGGCTCATGAGAGTGATGCAGAGGCTCAAGAGAGGGATGCATAGGCTTAAGAGTGTTATGCAGAGGCTCATGAGAGTGATGCAGAGGGTTAGGAGAATGATGCAGAGGGTTAGGAGAATGATGCAGAGGCTCAAGAGAGTGATGCAGAGGCTTAAGAGAGGGTTGCAGAGGGTCAAGAAAGGGATCCAGAGGCTCAAGAGAGGGGATGCAGAGGCACAAGAGAGGGATGCAGAGGCTCGTCAGAGTGATGCAGAGGCTCAAGAGCGGGATGCATAGGCTTGGGAGAGTGATGCAAAGTCTCACGAGTGGGATGCAGAGGCTCAATTGAGGGATGCAGAGGCACAAGAGAGGGACGCAGAGGCTCTTGGGAGTGATGCAGAGGCTCCAGAGAGGGATGCAGAGGCTTAAGAGAGTGATGCAAAGGCTCAAGAGAGGGATGCAGAGGCTCAAGAGAGTGATGCAGAGGGTTAGGAGAGGGATGCAGAGGTTCAAGAGAATGATGAAGAGGCTAAAGAGAGTGCTGTAGAGGCTCAAGAGAGGGATGCTGAGGCTCCAGAGAGGGATGCAGAGGCTCCAGAGATTTATGCAGAGGCTGAAGAGAGTTATGCAAAGGCTCAAGAGAGGGATGCAGAGGCTCAAGAGAGTGATGCAGAGGGTTAGGAGAGGGATGCAGAGGTTCAAGAGAATGATGAAGAGGCTCAAGAGAATGATGTAGAGGCTTAAGAGAGGGATGCAGAGGCTCAGGAGAATGATGCAGAGGCTCAAGGGAGTGATGCAGACGATCAAGAGAGGGATGCAGAGGCTTAAGAGGGTGATGCAGAGGTTCAAGAGAGTGATGTAGAGGCTCAAGAGAGTGATGCAGAGGTTCAAGAGAGTGATGCAGAGGCTGAGGAGAGTGATGCAGAGGCTCAAGAGAGTGATGCATAGGATAAAGAGAGTGATGCAGAGGGTCTAGAGAGTGATGCAGAGGCTCAAGAGAGTGATGCAGAGGCTCAAGAGAGTGATGCAGATGAGTATGAGCGTGATGCAGAGGCCCGAGAGAGTGATGCAGAGGCCTCAAGCGAGGGATTCAGAGGCTGAAGAGAGTGATGCAGAGGCTCAAGAGAGTGATTCAGCGGCTTACGAGAGTGATGCAGTGGCTTAAGAGAGTGATGCCGAGACTTAAGAGACGGATGCAGAGGCTCAAGAGAGGGATGCAGAGGCTCAAGAGAGAGATGAAGAGGCTCAAGAGAGGGATGCAGAGGCTCAAGTGAGGGATGCAGAGGCACAAGAGAAAGATGCAGAGGCTCAAGAGAGGGATGCAGAGGCTAAAGAGAGTGATGCAGAGGCTCAAGAGAGTTCTGCAGAGGCTCAAGAGAGTGATGCATAAGCTTACGAGAGTGATGCAGATGATCAAGAGAGTGATGCAGAGGCTTAAGAGAGTGATGCAGAGGCTGAAGAGAGTGATGCATAGGCTCAAGAGAGTGATGCAGAGTCTCAAGAGAGCGATGCAGAGGCTCAAGAGAGGGAAGCAGAGGCTCAAGTGAGGGGATGCAGAGGCACAAGAAAGGAATGCAGAGGCTCTTGAGAGTGATGCAGAGGCTCAAGAGAGGGATGCAGAGGCTCAAGAGAGTGATGCAGAGGCTCAAGAGAGTGATGCATAGGCTCAAGAGAGTGATGCAGATGCTTAAGAGAGGGATGCTGAGGCTCAAGAGAAGGATGTAGAGGCTCAAGAGAGTAATGCAGAAGCTCAAGAGAGTGATGCAGAGGCTCAAGAGAGGGATGCAGAGACTTAAGAGAGTGATGCAGAGGCTTAAGGGAGGGATGCAGAGGCTCAAGAGAGGGATGCAGAGGCTCAAGAGAGGGATGCAGAGGCTCAAGAGAGGGAAGCAGAGGCTCAAGTGAGGGGATGCAGAGGCACAAGAGAGGAATGCAGAGGCTCTTGAGAGTGATGCAAAGGCTCAAGAGAGGGATGCAGGAGTTCAAGAGAGGGATGCAGAGGCTCAAGAGAGTGATGCAGAGGCTTAAGAGAGGGATGCAGAGGCTCAAGTGAGTGAAGCAGAGCCTTAGGAGAGGGATGCAGAGGCACAAGAAAATGATGAAGAGGCTCAAGAGAGTGCTGCTGAGGCTAAGGAGAGGGGTGCTGAGGCTCCAGAGAGGGATGCAGAGGCTCCAGAGAGTGATGCAGAGGCTGAAGTGAGAGATGCAGAGGCTTAAGAGAGTGACGCAGAGGCTCAAGAGAGTGATGCAGAGGCTTTAGAGAGTGACTCAGAAGCTCAAGAGAGTTATGCAGAGGCTCAAGAGAATGATGTAGAGGCTTAAGAGAAGGATGCAGCGGCTGAAGAGAATGATGCAGAGGCTCAAGGGAGTGATGCAGAGGCTTAAGAGAGTGAAGCAGAGGCTGAAGAGAGTGATGCAGAGGCTTAAGAGAGTGATGCAGACGATAAAGAGAGGGAATCAGAGGCTTAAGAGAGTGTCGCAGAGGCTTACTAGAGTGTTGCAGAAGCTCAAAAGAGGGATACAGAGGCTCATGAGAGTGATGCAGAGGCTCAAGAGAGGGATGCATAGGCTTAAGAGTGTTATGCAGAGGCTCATGAGAGTGATGCAGAGGGTTAGGAGAATGATGCAGAGGGTTAGGAGAATGATGCAGAGGCTCAAGAGAGTGATGCAGAGGCTTAAGAGAGGGTTGCAGAGGGTCAAGAAAGGGATCCAGAGGCTCAAGAGAGGGGATGCAGAGGCACAAGAGAGGGATGCAGAGGCTCGTCAGAGTGATGCAGAGGCTCAAGAGCGGGATGCATAGGCTTGGGAGAGTGATGCAGAGGCTTAAGAGAGTGATGCAAAGGCTCAAGAGAGGGATGCAGAGCCTTAAGAGAGGGATGCAGAGGCTCAAGAGAGGGATGCAGAGGCTTAAGAGAGTGATGCAAAGGCTTAAGAGAGGGATGCAGAGGCTCATGAGAGGGATGCAGAGGCTCAAGAGATGGATGCAGGAGCTGAAGAGAGAGATGCAGAGGCTCAAGAGAGTGATTCAGAGGCTTACGAGAATGATGCAGAGGCTCAAGAGAGTGATTCAGAGGCCTACGAGAGTGATGCAGAGGCTTAAGAGAGTGATGCAGAGGCTTAAAAAGACGGATGAAGAGGCTCATGAGTGGGATGCAGAGGCTAAAGTGAGGGATGCAGAGGCACAAGAGAGGGACGCAGAGGCTCTTGAGAGTAATGCAGAGGCTCCAGAGAGGGATGCATAGGCTTAAGAGAGTGATGCAATGGCTCAAGAGAGGGATGCAGAGGCTTAAGAGAGGGATGCAGAGGCTAAAGAGAGGGATGCAGAGGCTAAAGAGAGGGATGCAGAGGCTTAAGAGAGTGATGCAAAGGCTCAAGAGAGGGATGCAGAGGCTCATGAGAGGGATACAGGAGTTTAAGAGTGGGATGCAGAGGCTCAAGAGAGTGATGCAGACGCTTAAGAGAGGGATGCAGAGGCTCAAGAGAGTGATGGTGAGGCTCAAGAGAATGATGAAGAGGCTCAAGAGAGTGCTGCAGAGGCTCAAGAGAGGGATGCAGAGGGTGAAGAGAGAGATGCAGAGGCTTAAGAGTGTGATTCAGAGGCTCAAGAGATTGATACATAGGTTGAAGAGAATGATGTAGAGGCTTAAGAGAGGGATGCAGAGGCTCAAGAGAATGATGCAGAGGCTCAAGAGAGTGATGCAGAGGATCAAGAGAGGGATGCTAAGGCTCCAGAGAAAATAAATAAAATGATGCAAACACATAATTGATTAGAAATTAACCTTAAATACTTCATTTTCAATCAACAATTTGTTTCTCGTTAAAATACTGAGTAAGATATTGAAATGGGAGAAGTTCTGTTTTTATTGCATATATCGACGTTTCAGCCAGATTAGAGCGGTTTTACGTGTACATCTTCCATCGGTAATATAAACGGAAAATCAGGAACATTTTAGTTAATTCTAATGAAAACACATTGATTTTTATCATTTGTATTGGAAACAACATTGACATATGTCTTTTTTTGGATCTAAATAATACGAAACCTCGCTCTATGATTTGAAGTTAAAGTCCTCAAATATGGTAAAATAGTGACTTTTTTCACGTTTTTTAATTAGTGTGATTTTACGTAAATACATTCGTTTTACCAATTATTCGATACTACTTCATGTTTTCCCACGATATGTGATTTGGCCTTCATATCTCAGAATTTCGCAAATTTTGAATTTTTATCAAGTTTCTTGCATTTTGTTTTGTACTAAAAATCATCGAATTTTGCAATATTTTGACGTTTATCATCCCCATTTCCTTTATGTGATTTAAACAAAATATCATCGAATATGGCATTATTTGTCGTTTTTCCACGTTTTTGTGAATTTTCAGTTTTTTAGTATTAATTCAATAAATATACAATACAAATGATGCAAATACATAATTGATTAGATAATAACCTTAAATACTTTATTTTCAATCATCTATTTGTTTGTCGTTAAAGTACTGAGTAAGATATTGAAAAGGGGAGAAGTTCGGTTTTTATTGCATATATCGACTTTTCAGCCGGAATAGAGTGGTTATACGTGTACATCTTCCATCGGTAATATAAACTGAAAATCAGGAACATTTTAGTTAATTCTAATGAAAACACATTGATTTTTATCATTTGTATTGGAAACAACATTGTCATATGTCTTTTCTTGGATCTATATAATACGAAACCTCGCTCTATGATTCGAAGTTAAAATCCTCAAATTTGGTATAATAGTGACTTTTTCACGTTCATCATTTAGTTTGATATTTCGTAAATATATTCATTTTTTGACCCATATTTCGATACTATTTCATGTAGTATCACGATATGTGATTTAGCCTTCAAATCTCAAAATTTCGCAAAATATTCCATTTTAAGCAAGTTTTCTTGCATTTTGTTTCGTACTAAAAATCATCGAATTTAGTAATATTTTGACGATTATCATCCCCCCCTTTTCCTTTATGTGATATAAACAAAATATCATCGAATTAGGCAATATTTTGCCGTTTTTCCACGTTTTTGTGAATTTTCAGTTTATTAGTATTAATTCATTAAATATACAATAAAAATGATGCAAACACATAATTGATTAGATAATACCCTTAAATACTTTATTTTCAATCATCTATTTGTTTCTCGTTAAAATACTGAGTAAGATATTGAAGAGGGGAGAAGTTCGGTTTTTATTGCATATATCGACTTTTCAGCCAGAATAGAGCGGTTTTACGTGTACATCATCCATCGGTAATATAAACTGAAAATCAGGAACATTTTAGTTAATTCTAATGAAAACACATTGATTTTTATCATTTGTATTGGAAACAATATTGTCATGTCTTTTCTTGGATCTAAAAAATACGAAACCTCGCCTCATGATTCGAAGTTAAAATCCTCATATTTGGTATATTATTATGCGAAATTCTGAGATATGAAGGCTAAATAACATATCGTGATACTACATGAAATAGAATCGAAATATTGGTAAAAATGAATATATTTACGTAATATAAAACTACATGAAAAACGTGAAAAAAGTCACTATTATACCAAATTTGAGGATTTTAAGTTCGAATCATGAGGCGAGGTTTCGTATTATTTATCTCCAAGAAAAGACATATGACAATGTTGTTTCCAATACAAATGATAAAAATCAATGTGTTTTAATTAGAATTAACTAAAATGTTCCTGATTTTCCGTTTATATTACCGATGGAAGATGTACACGTAAAACCGCTCTAATCCGGGTGAAACGTGTTATATATGCAATAAAAACAGAACTTCTCCCCTTTTCAATATCTTTCTCAGTATTTTAACGAGAAACAAATAGTTGATTAAAAATGAAGTATTTAAGGTTAATTTCTAATCAATTATGTGTTTGCATCATTTTTATTGTATATATTTAATGAATTAATAACAATAAACTGAAAATTCAGAAAAATGTGGAAAAACGGCAAAATATTGCCTAATTCGATGATATTTTGATTAAATCACATAAAGGAAAAGGGGATGATAATCGTCAGAATATTGCTAAATTCGATGATTTTCGTACGAAACAAAATGCAAGAAAACTTGCTTAAAATGCAATATTATGCGAAATTCTGAGATTTGAAGGCCAAATCACATATCGTGACACTATATGAAATAGTATCGAAATATTGGTAAAAATGAATATATTTACGTAATATCAAACAATATGAAAAACGTGAAAAAAGTAACTATTATACCAAATTTGAGGATTTTAACTTCGAATCATGAAGCGAGGTTTCGTATTATTTAAATCCAAGAAAAGACATATGACAATGTTGTTTCCAATTCAAATGATAAAAATCAATGTGTTTTCATTAGAATTAACTAAAATGTTCCTGATTTTCCGTTTATATTACCGATATAAGATGCACACGTAAAACCGCTCCATTCCGGCTGAAAAGTCGATAAATGCAATAAAAACCGGACTTCTCCCCTTTTCAATATCTTACTCAGTATTTTAACGAGAAACAAATAGATGATTGAAAATGAAGTATTTAAGGTTAATTTCAAATCAATTATGTTTTTGCATCATTTTTATCGTATATTTAATGAATTAATAACAATAAACGGAAAATTCACAAAAACATGGAAAAACAGCAAAATATTGCCTAATTCGATGATATTTTGTTTATACCACATAAAGGGAAAGGGGGATGATAAACGTCAAAATATTATTAAATTTGATGCTTTTTAGTACGAAACAAAAATCAAGAAAACTTGCTTAAAATGCAATATTATCCCTCTGCATCCCTCTCTTGAGCCTCTGCATCATTCTCTTAAGCCTCTGCATCACTCTCGTAAGCCTCTGCATTCCTCACTTTAGCCTCTGCATCCCTTTCATGAGCCTCTGCATCCCTCTCTTGTGCCTTTACCTCACTCGCTTAAGCCTCTGCATCCCTCTCTTGAACTCCTGCATCCCTCTCAGGAGTTCTGCATCCCTCACATGAGCCTTTGCATCACCCTCTAAAGCCTCTGCATCCCTCTCTTGAGCCTCTGCGTCAATCTCAAGAGCCTCTGCATCACTCACTTCAGCCTCTGCATCCCTCTCTTGAGCCTCTGCATCACTCTTTTCAGGCTCTGCATCACTCTTTTGAGCCTCTACATCCCTCTCTTGAGCCTCTGCATCCCTCTCCTGAGCCTCTGCATCACTCCCTTGAGCCACTGCATCACTATTTTGAGCCTCTGCATCACTCTCTTGAGCCTCTGCATCCTTCTCTTTAGCCTCTGGATCTCTCTCCTGATCATCTGCATCACTCTCGTAAGCCTCTGCATCACTCTCTTGAGCCTCTGTATAACTTTCTTGAGCCTCTGCATCACACTCTTGAGCCTCTGCATCCCTCTCTTGAGCCTCTGCAACACTCTCTTCAGCCTCTGCATCACTCTCTTAAGCCTCTGAATCAATCTCTTGAAACCTCTGCATCACTCTCTCGAGCCTCTGCATCACTCTCTTGATCCTCTGCATCACTATCCTGAGCTCAGCATCACTCTCTTGAGCCTCTGCATCAGTCTCTAGAGCCTGTGCATCACTCTCTTCAGCCTCTGCATCACTCTCGTAAGCCTCTGCTTCCCTCTCTTGATCCTCTGCATCCCTCGCTTGGGACTCTTGCATCACTCTCTTGGGCCTTTGCATCCCTCTCTTGAGCCTCTGCATCCCTCTCTTAAGCCTTTGCATCACTCTCTTAAGCCTCTGCATCACTCTCGTAAGTTTCTGAATCACTCTCTTGAGCCTCAGCATCACTCTCTTGAACCCTTGCATCCCTCTCTTGAGCCTCTGCATCACTCTCTTGAGCCTCTGCATCCATCTCTTCATCCAATGCTTCGCTCTCTTGAGCCTCTGCATCACTCTCTTGAGCCTCTGCATCACTCTCTTATGCCTCTGCAACACTCTCTTGATCCTCTGCATCACTCTCTTGAGCCTCGGCATCACTCTCTTTGAGCCTCTACATCATTCTCTTAAGCCACTCCATCCCTCTCTTGAGCCTCTGCATCACTCTCTTGGGCCTCTGCTTCCCTTCCTTTAGCCTCTGCATCCCTCTCTTGAGCCTCAGCATCTCTCTCCTACGCCTTTGCCACACTCACTTAAGACTCTGCATCACTCTCGTATGCCTCTGCATCGCTCTCTTGAGCCTCTGCATCACTCACTGAAACCTCTAATCACTCACTTAAGCCTCTGCATCACTCTCGTAAGCCTCTGAATCACTCTCTTAAGCCTCTGCATCCCTCTCTTGATCCTCTGGATCACTCGCTTGAGCCGCTGCATAACTCTCATGAGCCTCCGCAACGCACTCTTCAGCCTCTGCATCACTCTCTTCAGCCTCTGCATCACTCTCTTATTCCTCTGCATCACTCTCTTAAGCCTCTGCATCACTCTCGTAAGCCTCTGCATCACTCTCTTAATCCTCTGCATCACTCTCTTCATCCTCTGTATCCCTCTCTTAAGCCTCTGAATCACTCTCTTAAGCCTCTGCATCACTCTCGTAAGCCTCTGAATCACTCTATTGGGCCTCTTCATCATTCTCCTGAGCCTCTGAATCCCTCTATTAAGCCTCTGCATCCCTCTCTTAAGCCTCTGCATCCCTCTCTTGAACTCCTGCATCCCTCTCATGAGCCTCTGCATCCCTCTCTTGAGCCTTTGTATCACTCTCGTATGCCTCTGCTTCCCTCGCATGAGCCTCTGCATCCCTCTTGTGTGCCTCTGCATCCCTCACTTGAGCCTCTGCATCCGTCTCTTCAGCCTCTGCATCCCTCTCTTGAGCCTCTGCATCCCTCTCCTAAGCCTCTGCATCACTCTCGTAAGCCTCTGAATCACTCTCTTGAGCCTCTGCATCACTCTTTTGAGCCCCCATCCCTCTCTTCAGCCTCTGCATCCCTCTCTTGAGCCTATAAATCATTCTCTTAGGCCTCTGCATCACTCTCTTGAGCCTCTGCATCACTCTCTTGAGCATCTGCATCCCTCTCCTAAGCCTCTGCATCACTCTCTTGAGCCTGTGCATCCCTCTCTTGAGCCTCTGCATCCCTCTCTTGAACTCCAGCATCTCTCTCATGAGCCTCTGCATCCCTCTCTTGAGCCTTTGTATCACTCTCTTAAGCCTCTGCATCCCTCTCTTGAGCCCCTTCATCCTCCTCTTGAGCCTCTTCATCGCTCTCATGAGCCTCTGCATCCCTCTCTTAAGCCTCTGCATCACTCTCGTAAGCCTCTGCACCATTCTCTTTAGCCTCTGCATCCCTCTCTTGAGCCTCTGCATCACTCTCTTCAGCCTGTACATCCCTCTCTTGAGCCTATAAATCATTCTCTTAGGCCTCTGCATCACTCTCTTGAGCCTCTGCATCACTCTCTTGAGCCTCTGCATCACTCTCTTAAGCCTCAACATCCCTCTCTTTTGCCTGTGCATCACTCTCTTGAGCCTCTACATCACTCTATTGAGCTACTGCATCACTCTCTTGAGCCTCTGCATCACTCTCTTGAGCATATGCATCCCTCTCTTAAGCCTCTGCATCACTCTCTTGAGCCTGTGCATTACTTTTCTGAGCCTATGTACCCCTCTCATAAGCCTCTGCAACACTCTCTTCAGCCTCTGCATCACTTTCTTAAGCCTCTGCATCCCTCTCTTAATCCTCTGCGTCACTCTCGTAAGCCTCTGCATCACTCTCTTGAGTCTCTGCATAACTCTTTTTTGCCTCTGCATCACTCTCTTAAGCCTCTGCATCACTCTCTTAAGCCTCTGCATCACTCTCGTAAGCCTCTGAATCACTCTCTTGAGCCTCTGCATCACTCTCTTGAGCCCATGCATCCCTCTCTTCAGCCTCTGCATCACCCATTTAGGCCTCTGCATCCGTCTCTTGAACTCTTGCATCCCTTTCTTGAGCCTCTGCACCGCTCTATTGAGCCTCTCCAGTCCGCTCCTAAACCTCTGCATCACTCTTTTAAGCCTCTGCATCACTCTCGTAAGCCTCTGCATCATTCTCTTGAGCCTCTGCATCCCTCACTTGAGCCTCTGCATCACTCTCTTGAGCCTCTGCATCCCTCTCTTGAGCCTCTGCATCACTCTCTTGAGCCTCTGCATGACTCCCTAGAGCCTCTGCATCACTCTCTTGATCCTCTGCATCAGTCTCGTAAACCTCTGCATCACTCTCTTGCGTCTCTGCATAACTCTTTTTAGCCTCAGCATCACTCTCTTGAGCCTCTGAATCCCTCTCTTAGGCCTCTACATCACTCTCTTGAGCCTCTGCATCACTCTCTTGATCCTCTGCATCACTCTCATAAGCCTCTACATCTTTCTCTTTTGCCTGTGCATCACTATCTTGAGCCTCTACATCACTCTATTGAGCCTCTGCATCACTCTCTTGAGCCTCTGCATCACTCTCAGGCTCAAGAGAGTGATGCAGAGGCTCAAGAGAGTGATGCATAGGCTAAAAAGAGTTATGCAGAGACTTAAGAGAGTGATGCAGAGGTTTACGTGAGTGATGCAGAGGATCAAGAGAGTGATGCAGAGGCTTAAGAGAGGGATGCAGAGGCTCAAGTGCGGGATGCAGAGGCTCAAGAGAGGGATGTAGGAACTCAAGAGAGTGATGCAGAGGCTCAAGAGAGTGATTCAGAGGCTCAAGAGAGTGATGCAGATGATCAAGAGAAGGAGGCAGAGGCTTAAGAGAGGGATGCATAGGCTTGGGAGAATTATGTAGAGGATTAAGAGAGGGATGCAGAGGCTCAAGAGAATGATGCAGTGGCTCAAGAGAGTGATGCAGAGGATCAAGAGAGTGATGCAGAGGCAAAAGAGAGTGATGCAGCGGATCAAGAGAGTGATGCAGAGGCTGAAGAGTGTGATGCAGAGGATCAAGAGAGTGATGCAGAGGCTCAAGAGAGTGATGCAGAGGATCAAGAGAGGGAATCAGAGGCTTAAGAGAGTGATGCGGAGGCTTAAGAGAGTGATGCAGAGGCTTACGAGAGTGTTGCAGAGGCTCAAGAGAGGGATGCAGAGGCTCAAGAGAGTGATGCAGAGGCTCAAGAGAATTATGCAGAGGCTCAAGAGAGTGATGCAGAGGCTTAGGAGAATGATGCATTGGCTCAAGAGAGTGATGCAGAGGCTTAAGAGAGTGATGCAGAGGCTTAAGAGAGGGATGCAGAGGCTCAAGAGAGGGATGCAGAGGCTCAAGAGAGGGATGCAGAGGCTCAAGAGATGGAAGCAGAGGCTCAAGTGAGGGGATGCAGAGGCACAAGAGAGGGATGCAGAGGCTCTAGAGAGTGATACTACAGGGAGGGTTTGGGCAAAATGTGATCCATCGCCGCTTTCAGTAATTGGCATATTTTCGGTATGAAAAGTCGTAATTTCAAACTGCGAATACATGCAGAAAGCCAAAATTTGGCTCCTAAATAGGGCTCAAGGGTTGAATTGGGGATGTTTGAGATATTTTGAAAACTGAAGGGAGGGCCTGGGTAAAATGTGGTCCATCGCCGCACTCAGTAATTGGCATATTTTCGGTATAAAATGAAATAATTTCAAACTGCGAACACGTGCAGAGACCCCGAATTTGGCTCCAAAATATGGCTCAAGCGTCGAATTTGGGATGTTTGGGATATTTTGAAAACTGCAGGAAGGGTTTGGGCAAAATGTGATCCATCGCCGCTCTCAGTATTTGTCATGTTTTCGTTATAAAATATCGTAATTTCAAACAGCGAATACGTGCAGAGAGCCCGAATTTGGCTCCAAAATATAGCTCATGGGTCGAATTTGGGATGTTTGGAATATTTTGCAAACTGCCGGGGGGTTTGGGCAAAATGTGACCCATCGCTGCTTTCAGTAATTGGCTTATTTTCAAGCGTCAAATTTGGGATGTTTGGGATAAAAAGTCATAATTTCAAACTGCGAATACATGCAGAGAGCCAGAAATTAGCTCCAAAATAATTCTCAAGGGTCGAATTTGGGATTTTTGGGATATTTTGAAAACTACATGAATTGTTTGGGCAAAATGTGATCCATCGCCGCTCTCAGTAATTGGCATATTTTCGGTATAAAAACTCGTAATTTCAAACTGCGAATACGTGCAGAGAGCCAGAATTTGGCTCCAAAATATAGGTCATGGGTCGAATTTGCGATGTTTGGAATATTATGAAAATAGCAGGGGAGTTTGGGCAAAGTGTGACCCATCGTCGCAATCAGTAATTGGCATATTTTCGGTAGAAAATGAAATAATTTCAAACTGCGAATACGTGCAGAGAGCCCGAATTTGGCTCCAAAATATGGCTCAAGCGTGGAATTTGGAATGTTTGGGATATTTTGAAAACTGCAGGGAGGGTTTGGGCAAAATGTGATCCAACGCCGTTTTCAGTAATTGTCATGTTTTCGGTATAAAAATTCGTATTTTCAAACTGCGAATACTCGCAGAAAGCCTGATTTTGGCTCCAAAATATGGCTCAAAGGTCGAATTTGGGATGTTTGGGATATTTTGCAAACTGCCAGGGAGTTTGAGCAATGAGACCCATCGCTGTTTTCAGTAATTGGCATATTTTCAAGCGTCAAATTTGGGAAGTTTGGGATAAAGAGTCGTAATTTCAAACTGCGAATACGTGCAGAGAGCCAGAATTTAGCTCCAAAATAATTCTCAAGGTTCAAATTTAGGATGTTTCGGATATTTTGAAAATTGCAAGGAAGGTTGGGGGCAAAATTTTATCCATCACCGCTCTCAGTAATTGGCATATTTTCGGTATAAAAAGTCGTAAATTCAAACTGCGAATACGTGCAGAGAGCCCGAATTTGGCTCCAAAACATGACTCAAGGGTCGAATTTGGGATGTTTGGGATAATTTGATAACTGCAGAGAGGGTTTCGTCAAAATGTGATCCATCGCTGCTTTCAGTAATTGGCATATTTTCGGTATAAAAAGTCGTAATTTCAAACAACGAATACATGCAGAAAGCCAAAACTTGGCTCCAAAATATGGCTCAAGGGTCAAACTTGGGATGTTTGGGATATTTTGAAAACAGCGGGGATGGCTTGGGCAAAATGTGATCCATCGGTGCACTCAGTAATTGGCATATTTTCGGTATAAAATGTCATAATTTCAAACTGCTAATACGTGCAGAGAGCCCGAATTTTGCTCCAAATTATGACTCAAGCGTCGAACTTGGGATGTTTGGGATATATTTAAAACTGCAGGGAGGGTTTGGGCAAAATGTGATCCATTGCCGCTTTCAGTAATTGTCATGTTTTCGTTATAAAATGCCGTAATTTCAAACAGCGAATACGTGCAGAGTGCCAGAATTTGGCTCCAAAATATAGCTCATGGGTCGAATTTGGGATGTTTGGATATTTTGCAAACAGCCGGGGGGGTTTGGGCAAAATGTGACCCATCGCTGCTTTCAGTAATTGGCTTATTTTCAAGCGTCAAATTTGAGATGTTTGGGATAAAAAGTCATAATTTCAAACTGCGAATACATGCAGAGAGCCAGAATTTAGCTCCAA
Organism: Procambarus clarkii; assembly: GCF_040958095.1. Lineage (NCBI taxonomy): Eukaryota > Metazoa > Arthropoda > Malacostraca > Decapoda > Cambaridae > Procambarus > Procambarus clarkii. The sequence continues at coordinate 36,921,367 of NC_091196.1, read as the reverse complement.
AATAATTCTCAAGGGTCAAATTTGGGATGTTTGGGATATTTTGAAAACTACAGGGAAGGTTTGGGCAAAATGTGATCCATCGACGCTCTCAGTAATTGGCATATTTTCGGTATAAAAACTCGTAATTTCAAACTGCGAATACGTGCAGAGAGCTTGAATTTGGCTCCAAAATATGGCTCAAGCGTTGAATTTGGGATGTTTGGGATATTTTGGAAACAGCAGGGAGGGTTTGGGAAAAAAGTGATCCATCGCAGGTTTCAGTAATTGGCATATTTTCGGTATAAAAGTCGTAATTTCAAACTGGGAATACATGCAGAGAGCCCGAATTTGGCTCCAAAATATGGCTCAAGCGTCGCATTTGGGATGTTTGCTATATTTTGAAAACTACAGGGAGGGTTTGGGCAAAATATGATCCATCGCTGCTCTCAGTAAATGGCATATTTCCGGTATAAAAAGACGTAATTTCAAACTGCGAATACGTGCAGAGAGCCCAAATTTGGTTTCAAAATATGGCTCAAGCGTCGATTTTTGGGATGTTTGGGATATTTTGAAAACTGCAGGGGGGGGGGGGCAAAATGTGACCTATCGCTGCTCTCAGTAATTGACATATTTTCGGTATAAAAAGTAGTAATTTCAAACTGCGTATACGTGCAGAGAGCTAGAATTTGGCTCCAAAATATGGCCCAAACGTTGAATTTGGGATATTTGGGATAATTTGAAAACTGCAGAGAGGGTTTCGTCAAAATGTGATCCATCGCTGCTTTCAGTATTTGGCATATTTTCGGTATAAAAAGTCGTAATTTCAAACAATGAATACATGCAGAAAGCCAAAATTTGCTCCAAAATATGGCTCAAGGGTCGAATTTGTGATGTTTAGGATATTTTGGAAACTGCAGGGAGGGTTTGGGCAAAATGTGATCCATCGCCGCTTTCAGTAATTGGCATATTTTCGGTATAAAAGTCGTAATTTCAAACTGCGAATACGTGCAGAGAGCCCGAATTTGGCTCGAAAATATGGCTCAAACGTCGAATTTGGGATGTTTGGGATATTTTAAAAACTGCAGGGAGGGTTTGGGCAAAATGATATCCATCGCCGCTTTCAGTAATTGTCATGTTTTCGGTATAAAAAGTCGTAATTTCAAACAGCGAATAAGCGCAGAAAGCCAGAATTTGGCTCCAAAATATGGCTCAAGCGTCGAATTTGGGATGTTTGGGATATTTTGAAAACTGCAGGGGGGGGGCGGGTTTGGCCGAATTGTGACCCATCGCTGCTTTCAGTAATTGACATATTTTCGGTATAAAAGGTCGTTTTTCAAACTGCGAATACGTGCAGAATGCCAGAATTCGGCTAGAAAATATGACTCAAGGGTCGAATTTGGGATGTTTGGGATATTTTTAAAACTGCAGGGAGGGTTTGGGAATAATGTGATCCATCGCCGCTTTCTGTAATTGGCATATTTTCAGTATAAAAGTCATAATTTCAAACTGCGAATACGTGCAGAGAGCCAGAATTTGGCTTCAAAATCCAAAATCCATGGGTCGAATTTAGGATGTTTGGGATATTTGAAAACTGCAAGGGGGTTTGGGCCAAATGTGGCGCATCGCTGCTTTCAGTAATTGGCATATTTTCAGTATAAAAAGTCGTAATTTCAAACTGCGAATACGTGCAGAGAGCCAGAATTTGACTCCAAAATAAGGCTCCAGGGACGAATTTGGGATGTTTGGGATATTTTGAAACTTGCAGGGGGGGGGAAGGGGGGGGGGACAAAATGTGACCCATCGCCGCTCTCAGTAATTGGCATATTTTCGGTATAAAAAGTCGAAATTTCAAACAGTGAATACGTGCAGAGAGCCCGAATTTGGCTTCAAAATATGGCTCAAGCGTAGTATTTGGGACGTTTGGGATATTTTGCAAACTGCCGGTGGGTTTGGGCAAAATGTAACCCATCGCTGCTTTCAGTAATTGGCTTATTTTCAAGCGTCAAATTTGGGATGTTTGGGATAAAAAGTCATAATTTAATGATCGGTCCATTTACCCGACCCGACGATTTACCCGACGGTTTACTCGACGATTTACCGACAGTTTACAATGACGGTTTACCCGAAGGTTTACTCGACGGTTTACCCGAAGGTTTACTCGACGGTTTACAATGACGATTTACCCGACGGTTTACAATGACGGTTTACAATGACAGTTTACCCGACGGTTTACAATGACGGTTTAACCGACGGTTTACCCGACGGTTTACAAAGACGGTTTACCTGCCGCTTTACCCTGACAGTTTACCCGACGTGTTTAGTTTACAGTTTTCACGTCAGTTATCATGAGAACAGATTTTAGACTATTTTATTTTATTTATTCGACGACTTACACGACGGGTAAACCCCGTCGGATTTACCTGTCGGGTTTACCCGTTTTTACACGGGTAAAAAACGGGTAAAAATTATCCGACGATTTACGCGACGATTTATCCGACGATTTATCCGACGATTTACGCGACGATTTATCCGACGATTTACGCGACGATTTACGCGACAATTTACGCGACGATTTACGCGACTATTTACCCGACGATTTACTCGACGATTTACGCGACGATTTACCCGACGATTTACCCGACGATTTGCGCGACGATTATGTTCGGTGACGATATGCGGCGATTTATTAATTCATTTTTATTTATTTATTTATTTTTATTTTTATTTTTATTTTATTTATATTTTTTATTTTTTATTTATATTTATTTATGCTTTATTCGTTATTATTCATTCGGCGATACATTCGGCGATACATTCGGCGCGTTATTTATTCAATTTTATTTATTCATTTTTATTTATTTATTTTTATTTATTTATGACCCGACCTGACCCGACCCGACTTGACCCGACCCGACCTGACCCGACACGACCTGACCCGACACGACCTGACCCGACACGACCTGACCCGACACGACCTGACCCGACACGACCTGACCCGACACGACCTGACCCGACACGACCTGACCCGACACGACCCGACCCGACCCGACACGACCCGACCCGACACGACCCAACCCGACACGACCTGACCCGACACGACACGACACGACACGACCTGACACGACACGACCTGACACGACACGACCTGACACGACACGACCTTGCACGACACGACCTGACACGACACGATCTGACACGACACGACCTGACACGACACGACCTCGCCTTACCTAATCTAACTCAGGTCCAGGTGTGGGTCCGTGGGCCCCCGGACTTCCACCCTTCCCCACATCCCAGGGTCAGGTCAGGTCAGGTCAAGTTTTAGCTACCCAGAGACCTCACAGTCGAGATGGACGGACGCCGCTACAGGACGGGACACACACAAATCTGTGCCCTGTAGTTACACCGTTTTGACAGACTCGAACACACGTCAGTTCTCATGAGAACAGATTCCCATCCGACTAGGCCATTCTGGGGTCGCCAAGTTTTCCAAAGCTGGTTCTTATATTTATATTGAGTAATTTGGTAACATGTCGTCGGCGGTTTAATGCTCTAATATTCCAGCTGAACAAAATATATATTTGGCTGCAACAGTTAACTTTGATACGTTTGAGTAAATAATATCTGTAATTATTGTATTTGGGCGTTAATAAACAGGGTAAAGCTCCGACGTAAATTTGCCTGGCGTGGATGGGTTTTTGTTTGGGCTATTTGAGGAGGAGGAGGAGGATGACGTCTTGACTGGAAGCTGAAGGGGGAGTGTGAAGCCCAGAAGGAGACCAACACGTTGATAACTTAGACATTATTGAGGGCATTTTTCGACATTTAAATTAGTATACACGGAAGTAAAATTTAAAGAGAGAAACTCGAGTGTTTTTTTGACTCATGAAGGTTAATAATTTTCTAACTTTTATGGTACTGAAAGGGACTATTTTACCTTTGTGAGAGAAGTTGTAGGAATTGTGGTAAGTTATTAGTTAGAAAAAAAAGGCAATCAACATTGTAAGAGTTTTTTCTCCTTATCTGCAGAGTAGGAGTGAGGACAGCTAATTTATACAAACAGACTGTTACCGTTCTCTCGCTGTTTCTCTCTCTGATCTTCCTCTGATCTTCCTCTCTTCTGTTCTCTTTCTGACTTTGTATGTTATGCCTGTTTCTTTCTCTGTATTTCTGCTTCTCTCGCTCTCCCATGATACCAGTTCACAACATGCTGACTGACTCCTGGCTACCAATTTACTGCTAGGTGAACAGATGCATTTAATGAGAGGAAATGTGCCCAAACATTTTATGTCGTGAACGGCTTAGTAGGTCCAATTACTACCCTACCCCACGATACAACCCCACAACATCCCTCTCTTAAGCCGCTACATCATTCTCTTGAGCCTCTGCATCACTCTCTTGAGCCTCAGCATCACTCTCTTAGGCCTGTGCATCACTTTCTTAAGACTCTGCATCTCTCTCTTTAGCTTCTGCATCACTCTCTTGAGCCTCTGCATCATTCTCCTAAGCCTCTGCATCACTCTCTTGAGCCTCTGCATCACTCTCTTAAGCCTCTGCATCACTCTCTTGAGCCTCTGTATCCATTTCTTAAACCTCTGCATCACTCTCTTAAGCCTCTGCATCACTCTCTTTAGCCTCTGCATCACTCTCTTCAGGCTCCGCAACCCTCTCTTGAGCCTCTGCATCATCCTCCTAAGCCTCAGCATCACTCACTTTAGCCTCTGCATCATACTCTTGAGCCTCTGCATCCCTCTCTTGAGCCTCTGCATCATTCCCCTAAGCCTCTTTATCACTCTCTTGAGCCTCTGCATCACTTTTTGGAGCCTCTGCATCCCTCTCTTAATTTCGAAATTTCGAAATTGAAATTGAAATTTTTTGAAATTTGATTACTTAATTGAAATTCCGAGTTTTTATACCGAAAATATGCCAATTACTGAGAGCGGCGATGGGTCACATTTTGTCCACCCCCCACCCCCCCCCCACCAGCACGTTTCAAAATATCCTAAAAATCCCAAATTCGTCCCTGGAGCCTTATTTTGGAGTCAAATTCTGGCTCTCTGCACGTATTCGCAGTTTGAAATTACGACTTTTTATACTGAAAATATGCCAATTACTGAAAGCAGCGATGCGTCACATTTTGCCCAAACCCTCCCTGCAGTTTCCAAAATATCCTAAACATCACAAATTCGACCCTTGAGCCATATTTTGGAGCCAAATTTTGGCTTTCTGCATGTATTCGTTGTTTGAAATTACGATTTTTTATACCGAAAATATGCCAATTACTGAAAGCAGCGATGGATCACATTTTCACGAAAACCTCTCTGCAGTTTTCATATTATCCTAAATATCCCAAATTCAACGTTTGGGCCATATTTTGGAGCCAAATTCTAGCTCTCTGCACGTATACGCAGTTTGAAATTACTACTTTTTATACCGAAAATATGTCAATTACTGAGAGCAGCGATAGGTCACATTTTGCCCAAACCCCCATCCCCCCTGCAGTTTTCAAAATATCCCAAACATCCCAAATTCGACGCTTGAGCCATATTTTGGAGCCAAATTCTGGCTTTCTGCGCTTATTCGCTGTTTGAAATTACGGTTTTTTATACCGAAAACATGACAATTACTGAGAGCGGCGATGGATATCATTTTGCCCAAACCCTCCCTGCAGTTTTTAAAATATCCCAAACATACCAAATTCGACGTTTGATCCATATTTTTGAGCCAAATTCGGGCTCTCTGCACGTATTCGCAGTTTGAAATTACGTCTTTTTATACCGGAAATATGCTATTTACTGAGAGCAGCGATGGATCATATTTTGCCCAAACCCTCCCTGTAGTTTTCAAAATATAGCAAACATCCCAAATGCGACGCTTGAGCCATATTTTGGAGCCAAATTCTGGCTCTCTGCATGTATTCCCAGTTTGAAATTACGACTTTTATACCGAAAATATGCCAATTACTGAAACCTGCGATGGATCACTTTTTTCCCAAACCCTCCCTGCAGTTTCCAAAATATCCCAAACATCCCAAATTCAACGCTTGAGCCATATTTTGGAGCCAAGTTCTAGCTCTCTGCACGTATTCGCAGTTTGAAATTACGAGTTTTTATACCGAAAATATGCCAATTACTGATATTACGTAAATATATTCATTTTTACCAATATTTCGGTACTATTTCATGTAGTATCACGATATGTGATTTGGCCTTCAAATCTCAGATTTTCGCATAATATTGCATTTTAAGCAAGTTTTCTTGCATTTTGTTTCGTACTAAAAATCATCGAATTCAGCAATATTTTGACGTTTATCATCCCCTTTTCCTTTATGTGATATAAACAAAATATCATCGAATTAGGCAATATTTTGCTGTTTTTTTTACGTTTTTTTGAATTTTCAGTTTATTGCTATTAATTCATTAAATATACGATAAAAATAATGCAAACACAAATATTTCGATACTATTTCATGTAGTATCACTATATGTGATTTGGCCTTCAAATCTCAGATTTTCGCATAATATATCATTTTAAGCAAGTTTTCTTGCATTTTGTTTCGTACTAAAAATCATCGAAATCAGCAATATTTTGACGTTGATCATCCCCTTTTCCTTTATGTGATATAAACAAAATATCATCGAATTAGGCAATATTTTGCTGTTTTTCCACGTTTTTGCGAATTTTCACTTTATTGCTATTAATTCATTAAATATACGATAAAAATAATGCAAACACATAATTGATTAGAAATTAACCTTAAACACTTCATTTTCAATCAACTATTTGTTTCTCGTTAAAATACTGAGTAAGATATTGAAAAGGGGAGAAGTTCTGTTTTTATTTCATATATCGACGTTTCCGCCGGATTAGAGCGGTTTTACGTTTATATCTTCCATCGGTAATATAAACGGAAAATCAGGAACATTTTAGTTAATTCTAATGAAAACACATTGATTTTTATCATTTGTATTTGAAACAACATTGTCATATGTCTTTTCTTGGATCTAAATAATACGAAACCTCGCTCTGTGATTTTTAGTTAAAATCCTCATATATGGTAATATAGGGACTTTTTTCACATTATTCATGTAGTGTGATTTTACGTATATATATACGTTTTTACCAATATTTCGATACTACTTCATGTTTTCTCACGATATGTGATTTGGCCTTCAAATCTCAGAATTTCGGAAATTTTGCATTTTTAAGCAAGTTTTCTTGCATTTTGTTTTGTACTAAAAATCAACGAATTTAGCAATATTTTGACCTTTATCATCCCCTTTTCCTTTATGTGATTTAAACAAAATATCATCGAATTAGGCAATATTTTGCCGTTTTTCCACGTTTTTGTGAATTTTCAGTTTATTGCTATTATTTCATTAAATATACGATAAAAATTATGCAAACACATAATTGATCAGAAAATAACCTTAAATACTTCATTTTCAATCATCTATTTGTTTCTCCTTAAAATGCTGAGTAAGATATTAAAAAGGGGAGAAGTTCTGTTTTTATTGCATATTTCGACGTTTCAGCCGGATTAGAACGGTTTTACGTGTACATCTTCCATCGGTAATATAAACCGAAAATCAGGAACATTTTAGTTAATTTTAATGAAAACACATTAATTTTTATCATTTGTATTGGAAGCAACATCTTTATACGTCTTTTCTAGGATCTAAAAAATCCGAAACGTCGTTCTATGATTCGAAGTTAAAATCCTCAAATTTGGTATAATAATGACTTTTTTCACGTTTTTCAAGTAGTTTGATATTACGGAAATATATTAATTTTTACCAATATTTCGATACTATTTCATGTAGTATCACGATATGTGCTTTGGCCTTCAAATCTCAGATTTTCGCATAATATTGCATTTTAGGCAAGTTTTCTTGCATTTTGTTTCGTACTAAAAATCGTCGAATTCAGCAATATTTTGACGTTTATCATACCCTTTTCCTTTATGTGATATAAACAAAATATCATCGAATTAGGCAATATTTTGCTGTTTTTCCACGTTTTTGTGAATTTTCAGTTTATTGCTATTAATTCATTAAATATACGATATAAATGATGCAAACACATAATTGATTTGAAATTAACCTTAAACACTCCATTTTCAGTCAACTATTTGTTTCTCGTTAAAATACTGAGTTAGTTATTGGAAAGGCGAGAAGTTCTGTTTTTATTGCATATATTGACGTTTCAGCCGGATTAGAGCGGTTTACGTGTACATCCTCCATCGGTAATATAAACGGAAAATCAGGAACATTTTAGTTAATTCTAATGAAAACACATTGATTTTTATCATTTGTATTTGAAACAACATTGTCATATGTCTTTTCTTAGATCTAAATAATACGAAACCTTGCTCTATGATTTAAGGTTAAAATCCTCAAATATGGTAATATAGTGACTTTTTTACGTTATTCATGTAGTGTGATTTTACGTATATGTATTCGTTTTTACCAATATTTCGATACTATTTCATGTTTTCTCACGATATGTGATTTGGCCTTCAAATCTCAGAATTTCGCAAATTTTGCATTTTAAGCAAGTTTTCTTGCATTCTGTTTTGTACTAAAAATCATCGAATTTAGCAATATTTTGACATTCATGCTACAGTATGGATCTTAAGCTACTTTTTGGCAAACATGAAATTGACTCGCGAGAAGGCGTCCAACAGGGTGACCCCCTTGCTTCTCTCCTTTTCTGCTAAAATGAATATATTTACGTAATATCAAACTACATGAAAAACGTGAAAAAAGACATTATTATACCAAATTTGAGGATTTTAACTTCGAATCATAGAGCGACGTTTCGTATTTTTTAGACCCTAGAAAAGACGTATAAAGATGTTGCTTCCAATACAAATGATAAAAATCAACGTGTTTTCATTAAAATTAACTAAAATGTTCCTGATTTTCGGTTTATATTACCGATGGAAGATGTACACGTAAAACCGTTCTAATCCGGCTGAAACGTCGATATATGCAATAAAAACAGAACTTCTCCCCTTTTCAATATCTTACTCAGTATTTTAACGAGAAACAAATAGATGATTGAAAATGAAGTATTTAAGGTTATTTTCTGATCAATTATGTGTTTGCATAATTTTTATCGTATATTTAATGAATTAATAACAATAAACTGAAAATTAAAAAAAACGTGGAAAAACGGCCTAATTCGATGATATTTTGTTTAAATCACACAAAGGAAAAGGGAATGATAAAGGTCAAAATATTGATAAATTCGATGATTTTTAGTACAAAACAAAATTCAAGAAAACTTGCTTAAAATGCAATATTATGCGAAATTCTGAGATTTGAAGGCCAAATCACATATCGTGATACTACATGAAATAGTATCGAAATATTGGTAAAAATGAATATATTTACGTAATATCAAACTACATGAAAAACGTGAAAAAAGTCACTATATAACCATATTTGAGGATTTTAACTTCAAATCATAGAGCGAGGTTTCGTATTATTTAGTTCCAAGAAAAGACATATGACAATGTTGTTTCCAATACAAATGATAAAAAACAACGTGTTTTCATTAGAATTAACTATAATGTTCTTGATTTTCCGTTTATATTAACGAGGGAAGATGTACTCGTAAAACCGCTCTAATCCGGCTGAAACGTCGATATATGCAATAAAAACCGAACTTCTCCCCTTTTCAATATCTTACTCAGTATTTTAACGAGAAACAAATAGATGATTGAAAATGAAGTATTTAAGGTTATTATCTAATCAATTATGTGTTTGCATCATTTTTATCGTATATATATGAATTAAAACCCATGGACTGAAAATTCACAAAAACGTGGAAAACGGCAAAATATTGCCTAATTCGATGATATTTTGTTTAAATCACATGAAGGAAAAGGAGATGATAAACGTCAAAATATTGCTATATTCGATGATTTTTCGTACGAAACAAAATGCAAGAAAACTTGCTTAAAATGCAATATTATGCGAAATTCTGAGATTTGAAGGCCAAATCACATATCGTGATACTACATGAAATAGTATCGAAATATTGGTAAAAATGAATATATTTACGTAATATCAAACAACATGAAAAACGTGAAAAAAGTCACTATATAACCATATTTGAGGATTTTATCTTCAAATCATAGAGCGAGGTTTCGTATTATTTAGATCCAAGAAAAGACATATGACAATGTTGTTTCCAATACAAATGATAAAAAACAATGTGTTTTCATTAGAATTAACTATAATGTTCTTGATTTTCCGTTTATATTAACGATGGAAGATGTACACGTAAAACCGCTCTAATCCGGCTGAAACGTCGATATATGCAATAAAAACCGAACTTCTCCCCTTTTTAATATCTTACTCAGTATTTTAACGAGAAACAAATAGATGATTGAAAATGAAGTATTTAAGGTTATTATCTAATCAATTGTGTGTTTCATCATTTTTATCGTATATATATGAAATAAAACCCATGGACTGAAAATTCAAAAAAACGTGGAAAACGGCAAAATATTGCCTAATTCGATGATATTTTGTTTAAATCACATGAAGGAAAAGGAGATGATAAACGTCAAAATATTGCTATATTCGATGATTTTTCGTACGAAACAAAATGCAAGAAAACTTGCTTAAAATGCAATATTATGCGAAATTCTGAGATTTGAAGGCCAAATCACATATCGTGATACTACATGAAATAGTATCGAAATATTGGTAAAAATGAATATATTTACGTAATATCAAACTACATGAAAAACATGAAAAGTCACTATATAACCATATTTGAGGATTTTAACTTCAAATCATAGAGCGAGGTTTCGTATTATTTAGATCCAAGAAAAGACATATGACAATGTTGTTTCCAATACAAATGATAAAAAAACAATGTGTTTTCATTAGAATTAACTATAATGTTCTTGATTTTCCGTTTATATTAACGATGGAAGATGTACACGTAAAACCGCTCTAATCCGGCTGAAACGTCGATATATGCAATAAAAACAGAACTTCTCCCCTTTTCAATATCTTACTCAGTATTTTAACGAGAAACAAATAGATGATTGAAAATGAAGTATTTAAGGTTATTATCTAATCAATTGTGTGTTTCATCATTTTTATCGTATATATTTGAATTAAAACCCATGGACTGAAAATTCAAAAAAACGTGGAAAACGGCATAATATTGCCTAATTCGATGATATTTTGTTTAAATCACATGAAGGAAAAGGAGATGATAAACGTCAAAATATTGCTATATTCGATGATTTTTCGTACGAAACAAAATGCAAGAAAACTTGCTTAAAATGCAATATTATGCGAAATTCTGAGATTTGAAGGCCAAATCACATATCGTGATACTACATGAAATAGTATCGAAATATTGGTAAAAATGAATATATTTACGTAATATCAAACAACATGAAAAACGTGAAAAAAGTCACTATATAACCATATTTGAGGATTTTATCTTCAAATCATAGAGCGAGGTTTCGTATTATTTAGATCCAAGAAAAGACATATGACAATGTTGTTTCCAATAAAAATGATAAAAAACAATGGGTTTTCATTAGATTTAACTATAATGTTCTTGATTTTCCGTTTATATTAACGATGGAAGATGTACACGTAAAACCGCTCTAATCCGGCTGAAACGTCGATATATGCAATAAAAACCGAACTTCTCCCCTTTTCAATATCTTACTCAGTATTTTAACGAGAAACAAATAGATGATTGAAAATGAAGTATTTAAGGTTATTATCTAATCAATTGTGTGTTTCATCATTTTTATCGTATATATATGAATTAAAACCCATGGACTGAAAATTCAAAAAAACGTGGAAAACGGCAAAATATTGCCTAATTCGATGATATTTTGTTTAAATCACATGAAGGAAAAAGAGATGATAAACGTCAAAATATTGCTATATTCGATGATTTTTCGTACGAAACAAAATGCAAGAAAACTCGCTTAAAATGCAATATTATGCGAAATTCTGAGATTTGAAGGCCAAATCACATATCGTGATACTACATGAAATAGTATCAAAATATTGGTAAAAATGAATATATTTACGTAATATCAAACTACATGAAAAACGTGAAAAAAGTCACTATATAACCATATTTGAGGATTTTAACTTCAAATCATAGAGCGAGGTTTCGTATTATTTAGTTCCAAGAAAAGACATATGACAATGTTGTTTCCAATACAAGTGATAAAAAACAATGTGTTTTCATTAGAATTAACTATAATGATCTTGATTTTCCGTTTATATTAACGATGGAAGATGTACACGTAAAACCGCTCTAATCCGGCTGAAACGTCGATATATGCAATAAAAACCGAACTTCTCCCCTTTTCAATATCTTACTCAGTATTTTAACGAGAAACAAATAGATGATTGAAAATGAAGTATTTAAGGTTATTATCTAATCAATTGTGTGTTTCATCATTTTTATCGTATATATATGAATTAAAACCCATGGACTGAAAATTCAAAAAAACGTGGAAAACGGCAAAATATTGCCTAATTCGATAATATTTTGTTTAAATCACATGAAGGAAAAGGAGATGATAAACGTCAAAATATTGCTATATTCAATGATTTTTCGTACGAAACAAAATGCAAGAAAACTTGCTTAAAATGCAATATTATGCGAAATTCTGAGATTTGAAGGCCAAATCACATATCGTGATACTACATGAAATAGTATCAAAATATTGGTAAAAATGAATATATTTACGTAATATCAAACTACATGAAAAACGTGAAAAAAGTCACTATATAACCATATTTGAGGATTTTAACTTCAAATCATAGAGCGAGGTTTCGTATTATTTAGTTCCAAGAAAAGACATATGACAATGTTGTTTCCAATACAAATGATAAAAAACAATGTGTTTTCATTAGAATTAACTATAATGATCTTGATTTTCCGTTTATATTAACGATGGAAGATGTACACGTAAAACCGCTCTAATCCGGCTGAAACGTCGATATATGCAATAAAAACCGAACTTCTCCCCTTTTCAATATCTTACTCAGTATTTTAACGAGAAACAAATAGATGATTGAAAATGAAGTATTTAAGGTTATTATCTAATCAATTGTGTGTTTCATCATTTTTATCGTATATATATGAATTAAAACCCATGGACTGAAAATTCAAAAAAACGTGGAAAACGGCAAAATATTGCCTAATTCGATAATATTTTGTTTAAATCACATGAAGGAAAAGGAGATGATAAACGTCAAAATATTGCTATATTCAATGATTTTTCGTACGAAACAAAATGCAAGAAAACTTGCTTAAAATGCAATATTATGCGAAATTCTGAGATTTGAAGGCCAAATCACATATCGTGATACTACATGAAATAGTATCGAAATATTGGTAAAAATGAATATATTTACGTAATATCAAACTACATGAAAAACGTGAAAAGTCAATATATAACCATATTTGAGGATTTTAACTTCAAATCATAGAGCGAGGTTTCGTATTATTTAGATCCAAGAAAAGACATATGACAATGTTGTTTCCAATACAAATGATAAAAAACAATGTGTTTTCATTAGAATTAACTATAATGTTCTTGATTTTCCGTTTATATTAACGATGGAAGATGTACACGTAAAACCGCTCTAATCCGGTTGAAACGTCGATATATGCAATAAAAACCGAACTTCTCCCCTTTTCAATATCTTACTCAGTATTTTAACGAGAAACAAATAGATGATTGAAAATGAAGTATTTAAGGTTATTATCTAAGCAATTATGTGTTTGCATCATTTTTATCGTATATATATGAATTAAAACCCATGGACTGAAAATTCACAAAAACGTGGAAAACGGCAAAATATTGCCTAATTCGATGATATTTTGTTTAAATCGCATGAAGGAAAAGGAGATGATAAACGTCAAAATATTGCTATATTCGATGATTTTTCGTACGAAACAAAATGCAAGAAAACTTGCTTAAAATGCAATATTATGCGAAATTCTGAGATTTGAAGGCCAAATCACATATCGTGATACTACATGAAATAGTATCGAAATATTGGTAAAAATGAATATATTTACGTAATATCAAACAACATGAAAAACGTGAAAAAAGTCACTATATAACCATATTTGAGGATTTTATCTTCAAATCATAGAGCGAGGTTTCGTATTATTTAGATCCAAGAAAAGACATATGACAATGTTGTTTCCAATACAAATGATAAAAAACAATGTGTTTTCATTAGAATTAACTATAATGTTCTTGATTTTCCGTTTATATTAACGATGGAAGATGTACACGTAAAACCGCTCTAATCCGGCTGAAACGTCGATATATGCAATAAAAACCGAACTTCTCCCCTTTTCAATATCTTACTCAGTATTTTAACGAGAAACAAATAGATGATTGAAAATGAAGTATTTAAGGTTATTATCTAAGCAATTATGTGTTTGCATCATTTTTATCGTATATATATGAATTAAAACCCATGGACTGAAAATTCACAAAAACGTGGAAAACGGCAAAATATTGCCTAATTCGATGATATTTTGTTTAAATCGCATGAAGGAAAAGGAGATGATAAACGTCAAAATATTGCTATATTCGATGATTTTTCGTACGAAACAAAATGCAAGAAAACTTGCTTAAAATGCAATATTATGCGAAATTCTGAGATTTGAAGGCCAAATCACATATCGTGATACTACATGAAATAGTATCGAAATATTGGTAAAAATGAATATATTTACGTAATATCAAACAACATGAAAAACGTGAAAAAAGTCACTATATAACCATATTTGAGGATTTTATCTTCAAATCATAGAGCGAGGTTTCGTATTATTTAGATCCAAGAAAAGACATATGACAATGTTGTTTCCAATACAAATGATAAAAAACAATGTGTTTTCATTAGAATTAACTATAATGTTCTTGATTTTCCGTTTATATTAACGATGGAAGATGTACACGTAAAACCGCTCTAATCCGGCTGAAACGTCGATATATGCAATAAAAACCGAACTTCTCCCCTTTTCAATATCTTACTCAGTATTTTAACGAGAAACAAATAGATGATTGAAAATGAAGTATTTAAGGTTATTATCTAATCAATTGTGTGTTTCATCATTTTTATCGTATATATATGAATTAAAACCCATGGACTGAAAATTCAAAAAAACGTGGAAAACGGCAAAATATTGCCTAATTCGATGATATTTTGTTTAAATCACATGAAGGAAAAGGAGATGATAAACGTCAAAATATTGCTATATTCGATGATTTTTCGTACGAAACAAAATGCAAGAAAACTTGCTTAAAATGCAATATTATGCGAAATTCTGAGATTTGAAGGCCAAATCACATATCGTGATACTACATGAAATAGTATCGAAATATTGGTAAAAATGAATATATTTACGTAATATCAAACTACATGAAAAACATGAAAAGTCACTATATAACCATATATGAGGATTTTAACTTCAAATCATAGAGCGAGGTTTCGTATTATTTAGATCCAAGAAAAGACATATGACAATGTTGTTTCCAATACAAATGATAAAAAACAATGTGTTTTCATTAGAATTAACTATAATGTTGTTGATTTTCCGTTTATATTAACGATGGAAGATGTACACGTAAAACCGCTCTAATCCGGCTGAAACGTCGATATATGCAATAAAAACAGAACTTCTCCCCTTTTCAATATCTTACTCAGTATTTTAACGAGAAACAAATAGATGATTGAAAATGAAGTATTTAAGGTTATTATCTAATCAATTGTGTGTTTCATCATTTTTATCGTATATATTTGAATTAAAACCCATGGACTGAAAATTCAAAAAAACGTGGAAAACGGCAAAATATTGCCTAATTCGATGATATTTTGTTTTAATCACATGAAGGAAAAGGAGATGATAAACGTCAAAATATTGCTATATTCGATGATTTTTCGTACGAAACAAAATGCAAGAAAACTTGCTTAAAATGCAATATTATGCGAAATTCTGAGATTTGAAGGCCAAATCACATATCGTGATACTACATGAAATAGTATCGAAATATTGGTAAAAATGAATATATTTACGTAATATCAAACTACATGAAAAACGTGAAAAGTCAATATATAACCATATTTGAGGATTTTAACTTCAAATCATAGAGCGAGGTTTCGTATTATTTAGATCCAAGAAAAGACATATGACAATGTTGTTTCCAATACAAATGATAAAAAACAATATGTTTTCATTAGAATTAACTATAATGTTCTTGATTTTCCGTTTATATTAACGATGGAAGATGTACACGTAAAACCGCTCTAATCCGGTTGAAACGTCGATATATGCAATAAAAACCGAACTTCTCCCCTTTTCAATATCTTACTCAGTATTTTAACGAGAAACAAATAGATGATTGAAAATGAAGTATTTAAGGTTATTATCTAATCAATTATGTGTTTGCATCATTTTTATCATATATATATGAATTAAAACCCATGGACTGAAAATTCACAAAAACGTGGAAAACGGCAAAATATTGCCTAATTCGATGATATTTTGTTTAAATCACATGAAGGAAAAGGAGATGATAAACGTCAAAATATTGCTATATTCGATGATTTTTCGTACGAAACAAAATGCAAGAAAACTTGCTTAAAATGCAATATTATGCGAAATTCTGAGATTTGAAGGCCAAATCACATATCGTGATACTACATGAAATAGTATCGAAATATTGGTAAAAATGAATATATTTACGTAATATCAAACAACATGAAAAACGTGAAAAAAGTCACTATATAACCATATTTGAGGATTTTATCTTCAAATCATAGAGCGAGGTTTCGTATTATTTAGATCCAAGAAAAGACATATGACAATGTTGTTTCCAATACAAATGATAAAAAACAATGTGTTTTCATTAGAATTAACTATAATGTTCTTGATTTTCCGTTTATATTAACGATGGAAGATGTACACGTAAAACCGCTCTAATCCGGCTGAAACGTCGATATATGCAATAAAAACCGAACTTCTCCCCTTTTTAATATCTTACTCAGTATTTTAACGAGAAACAAATAGATGATTGAAAATGACGTATTTAAGGTTATTATCTAATCAATTGTGTGTTTGCATCATTTTTATCGTATATATATATGAATTAAAACCCATGGACTGAAAATTCACAAAAACGTGGAAAACGGCAAAATATTGCCTAATTCGATGATATTTTGTTTAAATCACATGAAGGAAAAGGAGATGATAAACGTCAAAATATTGCTATATTCGATGATTTTTCGTACGAAACAAAATGCAAGAAAACTTGCTTAAAATGCAATATTATGCGAAATTCTGAGATTTGAAGGCCAAATCACATATCGTGATACTACATGAAATAGTATCGAAATATTGGTAAAAATGAATATATTTACGTAATATCAAACTACATGAAAAACGTGAAAAGTCACTATATAACCATATTTGAGGATTTTAACTTCAAATCATAGAGCGAGGTTTCGTATTATTTAGATCCAAGAAAAGACATATGACAATGTTGTTTCCAATACAAATGATAAAAAACAATGTGTTTTCATTAGAATTAACTATAATGTTCTTGATTTTCCGTTTATATTAACGATGGAAGATGTACACGTAAAACCGCTCTAATCCGGCTGAAACGTCGATATATGCAATAAAAACCGAACTTCTCCCCTTTTCAATATCTTACTCAGTATTTTAACGAGAAACAAATAGATGATTGAAAATGAAGTATTTAAGGTTATTATCTAATCAATTGTGTGTTTCATCATTTTTATCGTATATATATGAATAAAAACCCATGGACTGAAAATTCAAAAAAACGTGGAAAACGGCAAAATATTGCCTAATTCGATGATATTTTGTTTAAATCACATGAAGGAAAAGGAGATGATAAACGTCAAAATATTGCTATATTCGATGATTTTTCGTACGAAACAAAATGCAAGAAAACTTGCTTAAAATGCAATATTATGCGAAATTCTGAGATTTGAAGGCCAAATCACATATCGTGATACTACATGAAATAGTATCGAAATATTGGTAAAAATGAATATATTTACGTAATATCAAACTACATGAAAAACGTGAAAAGTCAATATATAACCATATTTGAGGATTTTAACTTCAAATCATAGAGCGAGGTTTCGTATTATTTAGATCCAAGAAAAGACATATGACAATGTTGTTTCCAATACAAATGATAAAAAACAATGTGTTTTCATTAGAATGAACTATAATGTTCTTGATTTTCCGTTTATATTAACGATGGAAGATGTACACGTAAAACCGCTCTAATCCGGTTGAAACGTCGATATATGCAATAAAAACCGAACTTCTCCCCTTTTCAATATCTTACTCAGTATTTTAACGAGAAACAAATAGATGATTGAAAATGAAGTATTTAAGGTTATTATCTAATCAATTATGTGTTTGCATCATTTTTATCGTATATATATGAATTAAAACCCATGGACTGAAAATTCACAAAAACGTGGAAAACGGCAAAATATTGCCTAATTCGATGATATTTTGTTTAAATCGCATGAAGGAAAAGGAGATGATAAACGTCAAAATATTGCTATATTCGATGATTTTTCGTACGAAACAAAATGCAAGAAAACTTGCTTAAAATGCAATATTATGCGAAATTCTGAGATTTGAAGGCCAAATCACATATCGTGATACTACATGAAATAGTATCGAAATATTGGTAAAAATGAATATATTTACGTAATATCAAACTATATGAAAAACATGAAAAGTCACTATATAACCATATTTGAGGATTTTAACTTCAAATCATAGAGCGAGGTTTCGTATTATTTAGATCCAAGAAAAGACATATGACAATGTTGTTTCCAATACAAATGATAAAAAACAATGTGTTTTCATTAGAATTAACTATAATGTTGTTGATTTTCCGTTTATATTAACGATGGAAGATGTACACGTAAAACCGCTCTAATCCGGCTGAAACGTCGATATATGCAATAAAAACAGAACTTCTCCCCTTTTCAATATCTTACTCAGTATTTCAACGAGAAACAAATAGATGATTGAAAATGAAGTATTTAAGGTTATTATCTAATCAATTGTGTGTTTCATCATTTTTATCGTATATATTTGAATTAAAACCCATGGACTGAAAATTCAAAAAAACGTGGAAAACGGCAAAATATTGCCTAATTCGATGATATTTTGTTT
Organism: Procambarus clarkii; assembly: GCF_040958095.1. NCBI lineage: Eukaryota > Metazoa > Arthropoda > Malacostraca > Decapoda > Cambaridae > Procambarus > Procambarus clarkii. The sequence goes on along the minus strand of NC_091196.1, from coordinate 36,902,125 downwards.
AAATCACATGAAGGAAAAGGAGATGATAAACGTCAAAATATTGCTATATTCGATGATTTTTCGTACGAAACAAAATGCAAGAAAACTTGCTTAAAATGCAATATTATGCGAAATTCTGAGATTTGAAGGCCAAATCACATATCGTGATACTACATGAAATAGTATCAAAATATTGGTAAAAATGAATATATTTATGTAATATCAAACTACATGAAAAACGTGAAAAAAGTCACTATATAACCATATTTGAGGATTTTAACTTCAAATCATAGAGCGAGGTTTCGTATTATTTAGTTCCAAGAAAAGACATATGACAATGTTGTTTCCAATACAAATGATAAAAAACAATGTGTTTTCATTAGAATTAACTATAATGATCTTGAATTTCCGTTTATATTAACGATGGAAGATGTACACGTAAAACCGCTCTAATCCGGCTGAAACGTCGATATATGCAATAAAAACCGAACTTCTCCCCTTTTCAATATCTTACTCAGTATTTTAACGAGAAACAAATAGATGATTGAAAATGAAGTATTTAAGGTTATTATCTAATCAATTGTGTGTTTCATCATTTTTATCGTATATATATGAATTAAAACCCATGGACTGAAAATTCAAAAAAACGTGGAAAACGGCAAAATATTGCCTAATTCGATGATATTTTGTTTAAATCACATGAAGGAAAAGGAGATGATAAACGTCAAAATATTGCTATATTCGATGATTTTTCGTACGAAACAAAATGCAAGAAAACTTGCTTAAAATGCAATATTATGCGAAATTCTGAGATTTGAAGGCCAAATCACATATCGTGATACTACATGAAATAGTATCGAAATATTTGTAAAAATGAATATATTTACGTAATATCAAGCTATATGAAAAACATGAAAAGTCACTATATAACCATATTTGAGGATTTTAACTTCAAATCATAGAGCGAGGTTTCGTATTATTTAGATCCAAGAAAAGACATATGACAATGTTGTTTCCAATACAAATGATAAAAAACAATGTGTTTTCATTAGAATTAACTATAATGTTGTTGATTTTCCGTTTATATTAACGATGGAAGATGTACACGTAAAACCGCTCTAATCCGGCTGAAACGTCGATATATGCAATAAAAACAGAACTTCTCCCCTTTTCAATATCTTACTCAGTATTTTAACGAGAAACAAATAGATGATTGAAAATGAAGTATTTAAGGTTATTATCTAATCAATTGTGTGTTTCATCATTTTTATCGTATATATTTGAATTAAAACCCATGGACTGAAAATTCAAAAAAACGTGGAAAACGGCAAAATATTGCCTAATTCGATGATATTTTGTTTAAATCACATGAAGGAAAAGGAGATGATAAACGTCAAAATATTGCTATATTCGATGATTTTTCGTACGAAACAAAATGCAAGAAAACTTGCTTAAAATGCAATATTATGCGAAATTCTGAGATTTGAAGGCCAAATCACATATCGTGATACTACATGAAATAGTATCAAAATATTGGTAAAAATGAATATATTTACGTAATATCAAACTACATGAAAAACGTGAAAAAAGTCACTATATAACCATATTTGAGGATTTTAACTTCAAATCATAGAGCGAGGTTTCGTATTATTTAGTTCCAAGAAAAGACATATGACAATGTTGTTTCCAATACAAATGATAAAAAACAATGTGTTTTCATTAGAATTAACTATAATGATCTTGAATTTCCGTTTATATTAACGATGGAAGATGTACACGTAAAACCGCTCTAATCCGGCTGAAACGTCGATATATGCAATAAAAACCGAACTTCTCCCCTTTTCAATATCTTACTCAGTATTTTAACGAGAAACAAATAGATGATTGAAAATGAAGTATTTAAGGTTATTATCTAATCAATTGTGTGTTTCATCATTTTTATCGTATATATATGAATTAAAACCCATGGACTGAAAATTCAAAAAAACGTGGAAAATGGCAAAATATTGCCTAATTCGATAATATTTTGTTTAAATCACATGAAGGAAAAGGAGATGATAAACGTCAAAATATTGCTATATTCAATGATTTTTCGTACGAAACAAAATGCAAGAAAACTTGCTTAAAATGCAATATTATGCGAAATTCTGAGATTTGAAGGCCAAATCACATATCGTGATACTACATGAAATAGTATCGAAATATTGGTAAAAATGAATATATTTACGTAATATCAAACTACATGAAAAACGTGAAAAGTCAATATATAACCATATTTGAGGATTTTAACTTCAAATCATAGAGCGAGGTTTCGTATTATTTAGATCCAAGAAAAGACATATGACAATGTTGTTTCCAATACAAATGATAAAAAACAATATGTTTTCATTAGAATTAACTATAATGTTCTTGATTTTCCGTTTATATTAACGATGGAAGATGTACACGTAAAACCGCTCTAATCCGGTTGAAACGTCGATATATGCAATAAAAACCGAACTTCTCCCCTTTTCAATATCTTACTCAGTATTTTAACGAGAAACAAATAGATGATTGAAAATGAAGTATTTAAGGTTATTATCTAATCAATTATGTGTTTGCATCATTTTTATCGATATATATATGAATTAAAACCCATGGACTGAAAATTCACAAAAACGTGGAAAACGGCAAAATATTGCCTAATTCGATGATATTTTGTTTAAATCACATGAAGGAAAAGGAGATGATAAACGTCAAAATATTGCTATATTCGATGATTTTTCGTACGAAACAAAATGCAAGAAAACTTGCTTAAAATGCAATATTATGCGAAATTCTGAGATTTGAAGGCCAAATCACATATCGTGATACTACATGAAATAGTATCGAAATATTGGTAAAAATGAATATATTTACGTAATATCAAACAACATGAAAAACGTGAAAAAAGTCACTATATAACCATATTTGAGGATTTTATCTTCAAATCATAGAGCGAGGTTTCGTATTATTTAGATCCAAGAAAAGACATATGACAATGTTGTTTCCAATACAAATGATAAAAAACAATGTGTTTTCATTAGAATTAACTATAATGTTCTTGATTTTCCGTTTATATTAACGATGGAAGATGTACACGTAAAACCGCTCTAATCCGGCTGAAACGTCGATATATGCAATGAAAACCGAACTTCTCCCCTTTTCAATATCTTACTCAGTATTTTAACGAGAAACAAATAGATGATTGAAAATGAAGTATTTAAGGTTATTATCTAATCAATTGTGTGTTTGCATCATTTTTATCGTATATATATGAATTAAAACCCATGGACTGAAAATTCACAAAAACGTGGAAAACGGCAAAATATTGCCTAATTCGATGATATTTTGTTTAAATCACATGAAGGAAAAGGAGATGATAAACGTCAAAATATTGCTATATTCGATGATTTTTCGTACGAAACAAAATGCAAGAAAACTTGCTTAAAATGCAATATTATGCGAAATTCTGAGATTTGAAGGCCAAATCACATATCGTGATACTACATGAAATAGTATCGAAATATTGGTAAAAATGAATATATTTACGTAATATCAAACTACATGAAAAACGTGAAAAGTCACTATATAACCATATTTGAGGATTTTAACTTCAAATCATAGAGCGAGGTTTCGTATTATTTAGATCCAAGAAAAGACATATGACAATGTTGTTTCCAATACAAATGATAAAAAACAATGTGTTTTCATTAGAATTAACTATAATGTTCTTGATTTTCCGTTTATATTAACGATGGAAGATGTACACGTAAAACCGCTCTAATCCGGCTGAAACGTCGATATATGCAATAAAAACCGAACTTCTCCCCTTTTCAATATCTTACTCAGTATTTTAACGAGAAACAAATAGATGATTGAAAATGAAGTATTTAAGGTTATTATCTAATCAATTGTGTGTTTCATCATTTTTATCGTATATATATGAATAAAAACCCATGGACTGAAAATTCAAAAAAACGTGGAAAACGGCAAAATATTGCCTAATTCGATGATATTTTGTTTAAATCACATGAAGGAAAAGGAGATGATAAACGTCAAAATATTGCTATATTCGATGATTTTCGTACGAAACAAAATGCAAGAAAACTTGCTTAAAATGCAATATTATGCGAAATTCTGAGATTTGAAGGCCAAATCACATATCGTGATACTACATGAAATAGTATCGAAATATTGGTAAAAATGAATATATTTACGTAATATCAAACTACATGAAAAACGTGAAAAAGTCACTATATAACCATATTTGAGGATTTTAACTTCAAATCATAGAGCGAGGTTTCGTATTATTTAGATCCAAGAAAAGACATATGACAATGTTGTTTCCAATACAAATGATAAAAAACAATGTGTTTTCATTAGAATTAACTATAATGTTCTTGATTTTCCGTTTATATTAACGATGGAAGATGTACACGTAAAACCGCTCTAATCCGGCTTGAAACGTCGATATATGCAATAAAAACCGAACTTCTCCCCTTTTCAATATCTTACTCAGTATTTTAACGAGAAACAAATAGATGATTGAAAATGAAGTATTTAAGGTTATTATCTAATCAATTATGTGTTTGCATCATTTTTATCGTATATATATGAATTAAAACCCATGGACTGAAAATTCACAAAAACGTGGAAAACGGCAAAATATTGCCTAATTCGATGATATTTTGTTTAAATCACATGAAGGAAAAGGAGATGATAAACGTCAAAATATTGCTATATTCGATGATTTTTCGTACGAAACAAAATGCAAGAAAACTTGCTTAAAATGCAATATTATGCGAAATTCTGAGATTTGAAGGCCAAATCACATATCGTGATACTACATGAAATAGTATCGAAATATTGGTAAAAATGAATATATTTACGTAATATCAAACTATATGAAAAACATGAAAAGTCACTATATAACCATATTTGAGGATTTTAACTTCAAATCATAGAGCGAGGTTTCGTATTATTTAGATCCAAGAAAAGACATATGACAATGTTGTTTCCAATACAAATGATAAAAAACAATGTGTTTTCATTAGAATTAACTATAATGTTCTTGATTTTCCGTTTATATTAACGATGGAAGATGTACACGTAAAACCGCTCTAATCCGGCTGAAACGTCGATATATGCAATAAAAACAGAACTTCTCCCCTTTTCAATATCTTACTCAGTATTTTAACGAGAAACAAATAGATGATTGAAAATGAAGTATTTAAGGTTATTATCTAATCAATTGTGTGTTTCATCATTTTTATCGTATATATATGAATTAAAACCCATGGACTGAAAATTCAAAAAAACGTGGAAAATGGCAAAATATTGCCTAATTCGATAATATTTTGTTTAAATCACATGAAGGAAAAGGAGATGATAAACGTCAAAATATTGCTATATTCAATGATTTTTCGTACGAAACAAAATGCAAGAAAACTTGCTTAAAATGCAATATTATGCGAAATTCTGAGATTTGAAGGCCAAATCACATATCGTGATACTACATGAAATAGTATCGAAATATTGGTAAAAATGAATATATTTACGTAATATCAAACTACATGAAAAACGTGAAAAAGTCAATATATAACCATATTTGAGGATTTTAACTTCAAATCATAGAGCGAGGTTTCGTATTATTTAGATCCAAGAAAAGACATATGACAATGTTGTTTCCAATACAAATGATAAAAAACAATATGTTTTCATTAGAATTAACTATAATGTTCTTGATTTTCCGTTTATATTAACGATGGAAGATGTACACGTAAAACCGCTCTAATCCGGCTGAAACGTCGATATATGCAATAAAAACCGAACTTCTCCCCTTTTCAATATCTTACTCAGTATTTTAACGAGAAACAAATAGATGATTGAAAATGAAGTATTTAAGGTTATTATCTAATCAATTATGTGTTTGCATCATTTTTATCGTATATATATGAATTAAAACCCATGGACTGAAAATTCACAAAAACGTGGAAAACGGCAAAATATTGCCTAATTCGATGATATTTTGTTTAAATCACATGAAGGAAAAGGAGATGATAAACGTCAAAATATTGCTATATTCGATGATTTTTCGTACGAAACAAAATGCAAGAAAACTTGCTTAAAATGCAATATTATGCGAAATTCTGAGATTTGAAGGCCAAATCACATATCGTGATACTACATGAAATAGTATCGAAATATTGGTAAAAATGAATATATTTACGTAATATCAAACAACATGAAAAACGTGAAAAAAGTCACTATATAACCATATTTGAGGATTTTATCTTCAAATCATAGAGCGAGGTTTCGTATTATTTAGATCCAAGAAAAGACATATGACAATGTTGTTTCCAATACAAATGATAAAAAACAATGTGTTTTCATTAGAATTAACTATAATGTTCTTGATTTTCCGTTTATATTAACGATGGAAGATGTACACGTAAAACCGCTCTAATCCGGCTGAAACGTCGATATATGCAATGAAAACCGAACTTCTCCCCTTTTTAATATCTTACTCAGTATTTTAACGAGAAACAAATAGATGATTGAAAATGAAGTATTTAAGGTTATTATCTAATCAATTGTGTGTTTGCATCATTTTTATCGTATATATATATGAATTAAAACCCATGGACTGAAAATTCACAAAAACGTGGAAAACGGCAAAATATTGCCTAATTCGATGATATTTTGTTTAAATCACATGAAGGAAAAGGAGATGATAAACGTCAAAATATTGCTATATTCGATGATTTTTCGTACGAAACAAAATGCAAGAAAACTTGCTTAAAATGCAATATTATGCGAAATTCTGAGATTTGAAGGCCAAATCACATATCGTGATACTACATGAAATAGTATCGAAATATTGGTAAAAATGAATATATTTACGTAATATCAAACTACATGAAAAACGTGAAAAAGTCACTATATAACCATATTTGAGGATTTTAACTTCAAATCATAGAGCGAGGTTTCGTATTATTTAGATCCAAGAAAAGACATATGACAATGTTGTTTCCAATACAAATGATAAAAAACAATGTGTTTTCATTAGAATTAACTATAATGTTCTTGATTTTCCGTTTATATTAACGATGGAAGATGTACACGTAAAACCGCTCTAATCCGGCTGAAACGTCGATATATGCAATAAAAACCGAACTTCTCCCCTTTTCAATATCTTACTCAGTATTTTAACGAGAAACAAATAGATGATTGAAAATGAAGTATTTAAGGTTATTATCTAATCAATTGTGTGTTTCATCATTTTTATCGTATATATATGAATAAAAACCCATGGACTGAAAATTCAAAAAAACGTGGAAAACGGCAAAATATTGCCTAATTCGATGATATTTTGTTTAAATCACATGAAGGAAAAGGAGATGATAAACGTCAAAATATTGCTATATTCGATGATTTTTCGTACGAAACAAAATGCAAGAAAACTTGCTTAAAATGCAATATTATGCGAAATTCTGAGATTTGAAGGCCAAATCACATATCGTGATACTACATGAAATAGTATCGAAATATTGGTAAAAATGAATATATTTACGTAATATCAAACTACATGAAAAACGTGAAAAGTCACTATATAACCATATTTGAGGATTTTAACTTCAAATCATAGAGCGAGGTTTCGTATTATTTAGATCCAAGAAAAGACATATGACAATGTTGTTTCCAATACAAATGATAAAAAACAATGTGTTTTCATTAGAATGAACTATAATGTTCTTGATTTTCCGTTTATATTAACGATGGAAGATGTACACGTAAAACCGCTCTAATCCGGTTGAAACGTCGATATATGCAATAAAAACCGAACTTCTCCCCTTTTCAATATCTTACTCAGTATTTTAACGAGAAACAAATAGATGATTGAAAATGAAGTATTTAAGGTTATTATCTAATCAATTATGTGTTTGCATCATTTTTATCGTATATATATGAATTAAAACCCATGGACTGAAAATTCACAAAAACGTGGAAAACGGCAAAATATTGCCTAATTCGATGATATTTTGTTTAAATCGCATGAAGGAAAAGGAGATGATAAACGTCAAAATATTGCTATATTCGATGATTTTTCGTACGAAACAAAATGCAAGAAAACTTGCTTAAAATGCAATATTATGCGAAATTCTGAGATTTGAAGGCCAAATCACATATCGTGATACTACATGAAATAGTATCGAAATATTGGTAAAAATGAATATATTTACGTAATATCAAACTATATGAAAAACATGAAAAGTCACTATATAACCATATTTGAGGATTTTAACTTCAAATCATAGAGCGAGGTTTCGTATTATTTAGATCCAAGAAAAGACATATGACAATGTTGTTTCCAATACAAATGATAAAAAACAATGTGTTTTCATTAGAATTAACTATAATGTTGTTGATTTTCCGTTTATATTAACGATGGAAGATGTACACGTAAAACCGCTCTAATCCGGCTGAAACGTCGATATATGCAATAAAAACAGAACTTCTCCCCTTTTCAATATCTTACTCAGTATTTTAACGAGAAACAAATAGATGATTGAAAATGAAGTATTTAAGGTTATTATCTAATCAATTGTGTGTTTCATCATTTTTATCGTATATATTTGAATTAAAACCCATGGACTGAAAATTCAAAAAAACGTGGAAAACGGCAAAATATTGCCTAATTCGATGATATTTTGTTTAAATCACATGAAGGAAAAGGAGATGATAAACGTCAAAATATTGCTATATTCGATGATTTTTCGTACGAAACAAAATGCAAGAAAACTTGCTTAAAATGCAATATTATGCGAAATTCTGAGATTTGAAGGCCAAATCACATATCGTGATACTACATGAAATAGTATCAAAATATTGGTAAAAATGAATATATTTATGTAATATCAAACTACATGAAAAACGTGAAAAAAGTCACTATATAACCATATTTGAGGATTTTAACTTCAAATCATAGAGCGAGGTTTCGTATTATTTAGTTCCAAGAAAAGACATATGACAATGTTGTTTCCAATACAAATGATAAAAAACAATGTGTTTTCATTAGAATTAACTATAATGATCTTGAATTTCCGTTTATATTAACGATGGAAGATGTACACGTAAAACCGCTCTAATCCGGCTGAAACGTCGATATATGCAATAAAAACCGAACTTCTCCCCTTTTCAATATCTTACTCAGTATTTTAACGAGAAACAAATAGATGATTGAAAATGAAGTATTTAAGGTTATTATCTAATCAATTGTGTGTTTCATCATTTTTATCGTATATATATGAATTAAAACCCATGGACTGAAAATTCAAAAAAACGTGGAAAACGGCAAAATATTGCCTAATTCGATGATATTTTGTTTAAATCACATGAAGGAAAAGGAGATGATAAACGTCAAAATATTGCTATATTCGATGATTTTTCGTACGAAACAAAATGCAAGAAAACTTGCTTAAAATGCAATATTATGCGAAATTCTGAGATTTGAAGGCCAAATCACATATCGTGATACTACATGAAATAGTATCGAAATATTGGTAAAAATGAATATATTTACGTAATATCAAACTATATGAAAAACATGAAAAGTCACTATATA